>NC_063438.1:18413594-18607601 GCF_020379485.1 Brassica napus
CCGCGATAACAAGGAGAACCGAGCGATCCAACTGGAGAACGAGCTCCGCACCATCACAATCGGAGATCTCTCCGTCCAAGAATAGTGCCGCAAGCTGAAGTCCCTTTCAGATCTTCTTGCTAATGTTGAGTCACCAGTCACTGATCGCCAGCTAGTGATGCACTGCCTCAACGGTCTTAATGACAAATTCGATGGCATTCACAATGTCATTAGACACCGCTCCCCTTTCCCCACCTTTCACACAACACGATCGATGCTTCTTTCTGAAGAAGAACGGCTAAACAAGCACAACCGCCCTGCAGTCACTCACACCGACAACACCTCATCACCAACAGCTCTGTTTGCAGGTAACACTGACAACAACAATGTCTCCGATTCATCTAACCGTCAGTACAACAACAACAACAGAGGCAACAACAACAACAACATAAACCGCAACAATAACATAGGTGGTCGTGGCAACCGTGGCAACAATGGTGGACGTGGTCGCAACAACAACTCAAGCAACTATATGCAACCATTCTATGGCTATCCATCATGGAACTACAATCAGCCTATGCCACAGTGGCCAATGCCGATGCCGCAGTGGAGTCATCCAGGTGGCTCGGTGGTTCAGTTTGCTCCATCCTACCCTGCCACGGCGAACTCGTCAAACAACAACAACAAGCAGAGTGGGATTCTTGGCCCATACACTCCACACCAACACCCGCAGGCTCATGTGGCTTACGGCATTTCCACATTACCAAGCAACCAGACCGTCATACCGCAGGCTCTTGTTCAGGCGTTCAACTCTATGAGTCTTCAGGAACCTACAGACTCTGCTTGGTACATGGACAGTGGCGCCACAAATAACATCACGGCTCAGCCAGGTACCCTAAATTCCATTTTTAACATGAGCATAACTCCCTCTGTTCTAGTAGGTGATGGGTCTCGTGCTCCTGTTACTCAAATGGGTAATGCCGTTCTGTCATCTTCACCTAAAAAGCTTTTTCTCAAAAATGTGCTTGTTTGTCCTTCCATTATTAAAAATCTTATCTTTGTTCGTCAATTTGTATCAGAAAATTTTTGTTCTATAGAGTTTGACCCGTTTGGTTTTACTGTCAAGGATCTTCGAACCAGGATCAATCTGCTCCGATGTGACAGTCCAGGGCCGCTCTATTCAGTAACATCGTCTTCTAGCTCAAGTCTCCCTTCTGTTTTTCTCGCAGATAGCTCTCTATGGCATCGGCATTTGGGTCTTCCGGGAAGCTCAATAAATTGCTCTCTTCATTCTCTTGGTTTTTCTAATAAAAATGCTTACTTGACAACTTTGTGTCATGCATGCAAAATGGGTAAACACGCTCGTCTTCCATTTTATACTTCGTCTACGGTTGTCACTGAACCTTTTGAAATAATACATTCTGATATTTGGACTTCCCCTGTCTCAAGTATCTCGGGTTTCAAATATTATCTTCTATTCATGGATCATTTCTCTCATTACATTTGGGTTTATCCTCTTCATCGTAAAAGTGAGTGTTTTGGAAAGTTTCTTCATTTTTCAGCTTATGTCAGGAACCAATTTCATAAATCAATCAAGGCTTTCCAGTGTGACAATGGCGGCGAGTACACAAGTCGGGCCTTCCTCGATCACTTAGCTGCCAATGGCATAAAACTGCGTTTCTCTTGCCCTCATACATCCCAACAAAATGGGAGAGCAGAGCGAATGCTTCGAACTATTAACAACCTCATCCGCACGCTCCTCATTCAGGAAAACATGCCGTATCACTTTTGGGTTGAGGCTCTGCACACTGCAGCTCACACCCTACATCTCTTACCCTCTTCTTCGATTAACAACTTGGTTCCTTTTACTCGTCATTTTAATAAACCTGTCTCTTACGCTCACTTACGAGTCTTTGGTTGTCTTTGTTACCCAAACACCATCTCTACTTCCTCTCATAAACTTTCTCCCAGGTCCATGGCGTGTGTATTCTTGGGGTACCCAGCTAATCATCGCGGGTATAGGTGTCTCAATCTTGCCACAAGGAAAGTGATCATCTCACGCCATGTTATCTTTGTGGAGGAGGTCTTCCCGTTCTCGGTCTTCCCTACTTCACCGAGCGCCTCTTCTCCTCCTCCACTACCACCATCTCTTTTACCACCTCCCATTCAGCGTTTCATATCTCAAACACAGCCGTTGGCGGGTAACCCTTCACCGCCAACTCCAGCTTTGACTCAAAATGATCATCCTATGGTCACTCGAAGCAAAAACGGCATTACCAAAACTCGGGTTCCTCTGTGCCTTCACACAGATATTATTTCTTCTCTTCCTCTGTCTCATGTGCAGCCAGCAAAAGACCCTCACTGGAATGAATCTATGGGTGAGGAATACAATGCTCATGTTAAACGTGGAACGTCGGTACTAGTCCCACGACCCTCGAACACTAACATAATTCGTTCTATGTGGTTGTATCGTCAAGTTTAATGCAGATGGCACTCTTAAGAGGCACAAATCCCGCTTGGTGGCAAACGACAAATCTCAACGGCCATGCATCGACTGCGACGAGACATTCAGCCCTGTCATCAAACCGGCCTCCATCCGATCAGTCCTGCACGTTGCTCTGGCTCGCGGTTGGCAACTTCGCCAGCTTGATGTCAAAAATGCGTTTCTCCACGGTGACCTTGAGGAGACAGTATATATGCATCAGCCCCCTGGCTTCGTCGACAAATCCAAACCAGACCATGTATGTCTACTCAAACGTTCTATCTATGGCCTCAAACAAGCACCGAGGACTTGGTACACACGGTTCGCCAACATAGTCAAGAAGATCGGATTCAAACAAAGTCGCTCTGATCCTTCTCTATTCGTACTTATCAGTGGCTCTACAATGGCATACATACTTCTTTATGTCGATGACATTATTCTGACGGCTTCCACACCGGTGCTAGTTCAGAAGATCGTTGACGCACTCTCGGCCAGCCTTGACATCTCAGACCTTGGACGCCTGCATCAATTCCTCGGCATTGGAGTCACATACAACGACACTGGCCTCTTCCTCAGCCAACACAACTACGTCGCAGATATTCTCCATCGCGCCTCAATGACAAACTACAAGCCCTCCACTACACTGGTAGATACCAAGTCCAAACTTGCAGTCGATGAGGGCCCTCGAGTGGCTGATCCAACTCTCTATTGAAGTCTCGCGAGCACCCTTCAATATCTAACGTTCACGCGGCCAGACATTTCATATGCAGTCCAGCAAAAGTCTGTTTGTTTATGCACGACCCGCGCGAACCACACTTCACAGCCTTAAAACAGATACTTCGCTACATTAAAGGCACCATTGATCATGGACTACAACTTAACAAGTCCTCTATCACTAATCTAGTCGCTTATTCAGATGCAGATTGGGCCGGCTGCCCCTCCCCACGACGCTCTACTTCTGGGTATTGTGTGTTCCTCGGGGACAGCCTCATATCTTGGTCATCTAAACGGCAAAATACGGTATCTCGATCCAGCGCAGAGGCTGAGTATCGCGGAGTTGCAAATGCTGTTGCAGAGACTACATGGATACGTAACCTGCTCCATGACCTCGGCATTCACCTCCCGAAGGCTACCGTGGTCTACTGCGACAACATCTCGGCTGTCTATCTCTCTTCTAATCCCCTTCAACATCAACGAACGAAGCACATCGAAATCAATCTCCATTTCGTTCGCTAACGAGTCTCACTTGGTCTAGTCCGCGTCATGCACGTTCCTACTCATCTTCAGTACGCTGACATTTTACTAAAGGCCTACCTACTCCACTGTTCACATCGTTTCGCTCCAGCCTAAGCGTCTGTCCACCACCGCTCAGACTGAGGGGGAGTGTTAGTTAGGATATTATTCCATACGGTTGTTATGTATATTCTGTGTATATCCTCATACGATAGATCTCCTAAGATCTCATCTTCCTGTATAAAAATACTATTGTCATCAATGGAAAGGTTATCAAACCTAATACACTTTCAGCCAGTGCTTCCCTCGCTTACTCCCAGGTCCGCTATTGAGTTACCAATTTAGACACTCAGTTTCAGCAAAATCACAATTGTTCAGATGTTAACATGCCGGTGTTCATCGGAGTAGATGCTTCGCTATCTCCCGTCTTCTCATCCATGTTAGACCTTTTTTCTTAGCAATTATATGTTGATGTTTATGTTTATTAGATCCATGTATAATGTAACTTAGGCTATTGTTTCATCTGGCTACCCACTTTTTAATATTAAGTAACTTTATTTTTAAAAATAATAATAATATCATAATCGTCCATAACATTTAGGACACATCTAAATATATATTGTTGTCTTCATTGAATAATAATAACTAGGTAATAATCCGCGCCATGCGCGGAATGAATGGACAAAAAAATTATAACTTTTAATCTATTGATATTGGAAGTGAATCTATATGAGTAAGTAAATACTTATATAAAATTAGTTATTCTTCTCACGTAAAAACGAAATATTGGCAAAAGAATTTGCTTTCATAGTATAAATTATGAATATAAGATAAAACGAACCATAGTCAATAAATTAATAAAATATGAAAAAAAAAACAAATTGTAAGGAAAATAAATAAATAAAAAACTAAAAAAACCACAACTCCTATGAAAAGTGTCTTTAGAATTCTTTTTTTCAATTCTATTAAGAAATATGTAATGAAGGTTTGGAAAGAAGATTGTGATTATGTGCTCAAATACCACCTATTTATATACACGATAAGGAGGGATTAGAGTTCAAATCATCAAATCATATCTGATTAATTATATAAAATAATCACGAAACAATTTACCAAAATTTGTGCTCCAAATTTCCTTAACACACCATATACCCTATTGATCACACAATTTGCTGTAAATAAAAAGATTGTGTCCTTCAACTTACCTTATATAGAGCCACAGCTCACGCAAATTCAGCAATGGAATAGATCAATAATTTAAATTACATATAGTTATTATATTGTCAAAATTGAATCGAGCACAACTATTTTAACAACAAATTTGCGTGATCCGTGTCTCTATTTAAGACACTTTATTAATGATTTTCTATTTGTTGCAAAGAAAACAGATGTAGTATAATCTCATCAAATTTTTATAAGAGTTTATTTACAGCTTAACCGGTACACATCTATATTCTCTAACACTTTGAATATGTTCTTACTCTATATAAAAGATGTGTGTGTGAAGCAATATACCAGAAAAACTATTTCGATACAGTATATAAATAGTATGATGATCTTAATATTATCTTAATATATAAATAGAACGATTCTTACAATTGCGAAGATACAAACATTTAAAAAGAATATAATTAGGGCTTATTTGCCAAATAACCAAAAAAAAAGAGAGTAATTAAATTTTTAGTGAGAGGTTAGAGAGAGATAGGAAGATAAATAAGGAGAGAGAGTGTTTTTGGTTAGATAGTGGGTTTGTGTTTTTTTTATGGTTATAGGATGCAATTTCCCATATAATTATTTGTATAACTATTTTTTAGTAGATGGTACGAAAAATCTACTTAATATAATTTTCAATCATTAGGTATTAAAAAAATGTAATTATTTTTATAACTATTTTTTGTAGACAGTACGACCATATGAACTATATGATATCATTATTTTGTATATATATTTATATAACTATATCTATACTATATTAAAAGGAGGATATCCTCATCAGTGAGGCCCTCCACGTCACCCTAAAAAATCATCCAATCAGGTTTTAACATTTTACCACATAATTAAGTGATTTCAGATGTGTTTAAATTTCTTTACGAAGCCCACATATTAATCTAAATGGCCCAGAAAACTCATTTCATTGAAAGCATCGTGACCTTTTGCTCTTCCTCTTCTTCGTTTCCGTTTCACTATACTCTGCAATTTCTTTACCATGATATCTAATCCACAATTACAACACTCTCTCTCTCACAGAGCTTTATCCCCTTTCCCATGGCGTCTTCCGTCACTTCTCGCTCCTTATCTCTTTTCCTATTCACTTCAAAACCTGCTTCGTTTCCCTCCGCCGCCGCCGCCACCACGCATCTTCTCTTCCCTTCACTAAGAACCAACGCCTGTTTCGCGCCACTAACACTAAACCCCCGCCGCCGAGGGCGTTCAATCATCGTCAAAGTAGACGACGCCGACGACAGAGGTGGACAGGACGAGTACGACATGGTAAACGAGGAAGTGGAGGAAGTGGACAACAAAAAGGACTACGACGTCGAGTACGACCGCAGCGATGGCGGCTGCGAGCGGCGGCGGCGATGGGGACATCGCGTTCGTGCAGATCAAGAGCTTCACATCGACGCAGGGGTGGAACTCGGAGATGGTGGTTGATTATCGTATAAACGAAGACGGGTTCCATAAGATCAGTTTGTAGGACTGTGATTTTGTTTATCAGGAAGCCGCCTGATCCTGATAACTATGTTTATGACTTCAGAGAGGTATGTGAAAAGTTCTTCTCCGCTTTTAACTTTGCATTTAAGCTGTTTTTACGTTTTCGACTATGCGGCCGCGTTTCTGATGTGGTGGTTATATGTGACTCCTCCGGATATGGATATTTACTCAGATTCCAAGAGTTCTTGCTCCAATACCTCAAAAGGTTTAGCCTTTTAATTTATCCTTACTGGTTGTTGTTTGTGCACGTGTTTTACAACATTCAAAGTATGGTTGTGACCCCAATGGTGAGATTAATCTTATAACAATCTCTTCCTTCACAGCTTGAATGTAAACTTCTCTCCTTGTGGTCAATCTTTCTGCTTCAATGATGTTTACTTTCTCTTGAAGCTCTTTGATGTAAGAAATCCCATCTTCGGTCGATATAATCAGGTATTGATTATATTTTTCTCAACCTCTTTATTATTACCGGAAAATGTCCAAATTTTGTGAGTTCTATTGGTATTATGCGAGAAGTATTGATTATATTCACTTACAAGTATATTCTAAGTTCTAGCACATTAAATTTGCAGAATTTTGTATTCAAATCCTTGGTCAGTACTTGCTTTCCTGGATGTGATATACCTGCTTGGTTCAACCACCAAGCATATGGATCAGTATTAAACGTGGAGTTTCCATGATATTGGAATGAAGGCCAATTGAATGGTGTAGTATCATTTAAGGATTATAAAGACCAAAACAACGGTCTCCAAGTGATATGCACATGTGAGTTCACTAACGTATCTTTGAGCCGGGAAAGCTTTATTATCGGTGGTTGGTCCAAACCAGGGGATGAGCCACATACGATTGAGTCGGACCATGTCTTTATTGGCTACACTCTCCACTTATTTTCTCCTTTTAATCTCTAGGCATTGTCGGTTCATGTATTTACATATACCTCTCCCTCTCTCTCGATAATTTTATTCCAGATTGAGTTTTGTGTAACTTTTATTTTATTTTGTGTGTATGTAGGATCCAGTTTCCTGAGACTATATAACCGAGACGATGTTGATTTGTTGGACACAGATGATGACGCGGCCAAATGAGGTGAGATTCATAATTCTATGTAAATAAATCTAAACCTTATTTGGATTCCAAAACCAAGAAAATTGTGTGTTCAGATCAAAAAAAAAAGTTGTGTGGTTGTTGCAGGAGTTGAACGTTGGCTTATATATGATGTGGTCAATATCTTGGAGAGCATCGGGGATACACCCACTTTCTTCTGAAAAAAGTTAGCTCATTTCAGTCGCTCTGAGCTGATTCTATGTCTCACTTAGGTTGTGTCTAGAAAAGAGAAGAATCTTTATTCTTAGAAATGTTTTTTTTCAGATTCTTCGCTTTATATATCAACTCAAGGTACGCGTTAAATAGCTCTCAATGTTTTTTTTGTCTCAGTCTCTGGTTTTGGAGAGAATGTTTTTTGATCTTTACTTTTGTTTACAGGAAGAAGGTTTGAGAGAGGGTTTTGGCATCTTGAGTATGTGATGCAGTTCACACGGGGTATATAAAATATCATATTTCCCAGATTCTGTAATGCTGATTTTGGTTTTCAGTTGATCCTGTAAGTGATTATGTGAGGCACTAACAAGAGTCTTATGGGAAATGTATATCAGGTACAATGTGCCCTTCACACAATTATGTATTCTAATGAAAATGCTCCGGACAGCGGTCAGATGTACGAGCTTTGCATTGACCGTAGTATTCACCTCCGTGTCAATTAGATAGGGTTAGTTCTTCGTTTTCTTTTGTGCGTATTCACTTCATGATACTGAATCTTGATTTAAAATTCACAGATCAGATTTTCAGTTATATGTTTTCGCTTTGAAAGTACTTTCTGAGAGCTTTCCATATTTTGTAAATATTTTGTTTCTATTTATGCAAGTGGATTTAATGCTTCCAGATGCAATAATTTTGTGCCCTCGGTGTGGATAAGTATATATATTCTTATTGCTCAAATATGCTAATGGTGTTGACTACCTGGTTTTGTTGAGTAGAAGATTTACTTATACAATTGTAATATGATTTCTGATCTAACGTGATGCTTTTTCTGTAACAAGTTGGCCTGTATAAAGTTTTAATATAAAGGACCATAGCTGAAATCGGGTGATGATTATTAAAAAAATTCCAACAATCAAATATGCGCCAACATAAATGCAGGTGACCAGAAATCACCACAAAAGCCAAACTATGAATATGCATTATAAGATTACTTCTCTTCACTACTATAAGATTACGAAATCTGTTGTTGTTTGTTATATGATTTGGAACATCTGTCAATGTCAGAACAAATTTTGTAACAAATAAAAAATCATATGTTTCAGAAAAAAGACTATGCTTTTCCTAAACAAAAACAAAATAATAATACAATGCTACCACTGTGTCAGTGCAAACGATTCATCTCAAAAACAAACAAAATATATACAACCAACTTATATATATAGATATAATAAAATGAAATATAGAATAAAACAAAACAAAAACAAACAAAATAATAATACAATTCTATGCAAACGATTCATATCAGTCTAAAAGACTTTAAAATATCCAATAAATAAAATAACCCATATTAAAATTTCTGTTTCAGTGCATATATGAAAGACAGTTCATTAATATGTATATGATCAGACTTGAGTACAAATTTATGTGAAAACTACATTTTTTCCAATGGTATACACAAAATGTACATCACATTTTTGCATATTAGATCATCTCTTTCAAGAGGATTCGCGGCATGTCAAGCGCTGGTAAGATCGGTTCCGCCCAAAATAGAAATGGACTAAAGTTATGAACTATCATGTTTTGTAAAAACTAAGTTTTCCAAGTTAGAAAAGCAAAATATTATATTTTTCTATCGATGCTAATAAACTTAAAAAATAAACTTTTATCGAAGACACAAAAATATATGTCTTCGATAAAAGTTTATTTTCTAAGATACCATGAACTTTTTTAAAAAAAATTGTAAAGCAACATAAAAACTCCGTGTTAACAACCAAACCATATATTTAGATTATATATCAAAATAACAAAATAATATTAGAAAACCGGCGCGTAGCGCCGGCAAGCCCCTAGTAACTATATAAGAAGTTTGGTTTGTTAGTGCGGCTTATAACTTACAATATAATTATTTTGTATATATTTATATAACTATATCCGTGAAGCTCATGTGAAAATTAAACACGTTTAGTTTACATTGTTTTAATGTAAGAATCGTTGATGCAAGTAATGAATAAAAATGTCTACTAAAATTGGTCTATAACAATGTCAATACATAGTTTTATGCTAGTGAAAAAGGGTTTTTAGTTAAAGAGTGTGAAAAGAACTCTTGTGATGCCATATAGAAAATTTTATTTTGGTTAATAACACATATTGATAAGGTTAGTTTGTAGGAATGTTCCTATTTTAATATTAAAGGGATATCATAGTCGCATTTGACAACTGAAACACGGCCTTGTGTCACTGTCATATCACGTGCAGAGCGAAACATCCGAAACGTTTTTAATATACAAATATTATTACTAGAATAAATAAAATTCGAGTTTTGAAAGAAATACAGAATATGGAAGGCATGTAAAAGGTAGTAATCATTCACTAATAATTGTGACACATACCCACCCACTCATCTAAACTATTAAATGGTACCACATACTACTATATTTTGCAAACAAAATTATACCACTGCATGAAATATAATTTACTACTGGTTTATAATCCACGCGGAATGAGTTTTTTATAATAATATTTGTTCATTAAATGTTTTTAAACATTTTGCAACACTACAATTTTTATTGATTATAAAATGATGAATATAAATGTTGGTCTTTTAAATGTATCATCGTTATTGAAGAGTTAACGTATTACATCTCATTTTAATTATTTTTAAGATTTCATATGCACAAAAGAAAATTAAGTTTTACGGTTGACACAAATCACAAAACCAGATAGGCAACATTGATTGTAAACTGACGAAAGGGGATTAAATTCGGTAAATTACATAACTGCCAATAAAAAAAGATGGACATCTGTAAAAAATTAGTTCCACTGCATATATATATCTAAGAGTCAATTTTCTTAAAGAAAATCACTGGCAAACTTTATTCATAGGTTAGTGTTCAACTCTTATATATCAAACTGTTATAGAATATAAATGCAAACTTGAAATATAAATGTATATCTAGTATATATCCACCAGTCCGGTCTAAAAATCATCTAATTCTAGAACAACAAAATAAATTATTTTTTTTATTAGCCTTCTCTTTAAGGTTTAGTTACTTAAGAGTATACCGATAAAAAAATATAATACTTTACCATTATATTGTATGTATACTATGTATAAAGTGTAGACTCGAAATTGAGGGCAGAAAACCTAATCCCCTGTTCTAGTATACATATTTTTATATAGTATATAATTTAATTTAAATGATATTAATATATATAATATGAATATCTATTAATAAGACTTCATATTCATAAGCTTTATGATCATTTGTATTTTCCTTGAACAAAAAAAGTTAAACCATTGAGCACAAAATTTTCATTGTGAGACTTTTTAGTAATTTATCATTGTTTAAAAAAATTCAAAATATAACATATAAGAAAAAGTCTAATTTCTTTTATTATATTCTTAATGTGATTATTTAATTTCTTTTAATAATATAAAATTAAACAAAAAATAAGAGGATATAAAATTTGTTATCAGATATGTATTATTCATAATCATTAATTATCATATATATGTTAACCTTATTAGATAATTCTGTAACTTTTATTTAAGGAAATAATTGAGAATATTTTTTTTGTATACTACTAACCAATTTGATAGTTAGTTAAATAAAAAGTATAATATATATATATTTATGTATGAACCAACCTTTTTTCTAATTATTCTAAGAATCATCCTAGTGATGACACGTGACTACGAAAACATGTTGTAATGCACCAAAATTAATATACATGGGATTAACAGACTAAAATTCGATGAAAGTGGTGTAACTGCTATTGCAAAGTTTTGTTGGTTTTAATAATTCAAAGTTAGTAGGTGTTATATTTAAAAAATTATATATATATATATATATAATAATAATAATAAATAACATCATGAGAAATGACACATTTGCACATGCAATTAGAAGCACTTATTTAGGCTACGGAAACTACAATTCAACACTCACCATGTCAGATTTTTAGGAAAAAATTGCAACGATCTAGTTTTGATGGTTCAAAGACCGGCAGGCTAGCCTAGCTTTTCAAGGGAACTGAAGTAGTTAGCTTCACTACAAAGAAGATTTCAAGATTATCTAATATTCATTGGCCAAAACTGCACGTTTCATAGAATTTTATGTTTTTTGGTTGTTTTATTTCGGTTTGGATTCTGAAACCATATTTTTTAACAAATAAAATGTTCTCTCAATGTCAAAAAATGGCACAAGTTACTAAATCCACAAAACCATAAGGAGAATTATGGGAAAAAGAGATCAATTGGTCCCTCTCTTAGATAAAATCTTTTTTTCCTTAGGCTACTACAAGTTTACTGACTTTCCTCTTATATTACTTTATATATATATATATAAATACTAGATAAAAAAACTGTACTACCAATGTTTGAAATTATATTTGCAACTCAATGGATAGATTATTGCCTAAAAATAAAACCATCTACATCTAAAGCCTGGTTAAATTATTAGTAACCAAACTTATGTTAATGTGAGTACCTTTTTGTTGTTTCAAAAAAAAACTGTACCTTTTTGTCAGAAAAAAAAAAATCAAATGTTGGATAAAATTTAAGTATTTTTTTGCATGTGTTATCTATGTTTCATCCATTACGATAATGTAAGTAATTTTTTTCATGAGCTATTTATGTTTCATCCATTAAATAAAGAATAACAAAGAAAGAAAATAAATAGTTATGGGGTCCCAATAGTTATGTAAGAAGAAACAAATAAATAGATAGTATTTTTTGCGTTGCTTTGTCACTCTATCTCTCTCTCTCTCTTCTGCGTTTGAGGCAAAGACTGAAACACTGCTCAATACTACTATTTACTGTCGTACGAACAGACGAGCACACGAAGTCCACAGAATGTCAAAAGTATATATTATTAATTCATCATTACATTATCATTTCAACTTTGAACCAACGTACACATGCACTCTTTCATTAGGTGTCCTGATCTCAACGTTTGATTTGTTGGGTCTCTGCTGCTCTGCTAGCCGTCAGATCAGATATTGCCAACTGCTGCAAAGATGTTATACTGAACAAAGAAAGTGACCAGTAAAGTTGACGCTCCTTGTTTTCACCTTCAAGAGAAATCTCTTTATTTGAACAGAAAAAAAGAGAAATCTACTTCTGCTTCCTTTTATTATTTTTTCTTCTTTTCAAAAATATAACATCTAATTGCAAAACGTTATAACGATAAGAAAATGTTTTTCTTTTCTTTTTGTGTAAAAACTGATCGTCGATCGAGCATTTCCAAGAAATATAGAATTTTCTATAGGCTTTGAATAAATTCACCTCTTATTTAGCTTGATTTTAAAATATTCATCACGAAGGAATTCAATTAATTTATTAAACAAAATTCAACAAAAAATAATCTTTGCATATCCAAATATTTGATTAATAAAATATGCATATGTAGCGATTATATAGAAATCAGTGTTACAGGAAAAGTCAAGATTGAACATTCAATATCAATCATTAAAGAAAAAATATAATGAGGCTGCAATTTGAGGGAATAAAACTTCGTTTCAGGTCTTCAAAAATACCAAGGCTTTAACATAAATTTAAAGAACTTTCTTTTCTTTCTAACACATCTATAATCTACACGGTAGAAGAAGCTAGTAACTGTAATGTGAAATCAAACTTTAACCAAGAATTGTAGAAAACAACGTTCTCAAAAAAAAAAGATGTAGAAAACAGAAGTGGACGAAGCTGTGGAATTTGCATTGTTAATTGAGTAGCTCGAGGAACCTTTGCATGGGGAGAAGATGTTATTGGGGTCGTCATCGTCCCATCAACGTTAATTCAAACGTCAATGCGGAAGAGGTGCATAAATTAATGTTTGCATGGGGTACATATATTTGAGAATAATAATAGTATAAAAGTTTATCTTTTTTTAATCGAAGTATAAAAGTTTTTCTTGAATAGATTCAATAATGTCAATCAGTTTTCTAATATTTAACATAGAGACATTATTTAACATGTGATTTTTTTGAATCTACTCTATTAAAAATAGAATCATTTTAAAAATTTACTGGATAAAATTGTTATAACTAGACCAAATCATTAAAAATTAACACATAAAAATAAATAAAACAAAATTGTTATATTTTTATTCTCTAATCTATCCCGATAAAAACAATCACCCAAAAACAGATATTGATTTCAAGCTCATCCACGAGGCCAGCCATTTTTTTTATTATTTATACACGTGAATATATTTCTTATTTTCTCACGAAAGACAATAATTTAGTTTAAGCTATTTTTACCGTTAACAATTATTTAAACCAACATGTTATAGACTTGTTTTCAACACATTGATATCGGTTATATTATCAACACTATAATAATTCTTTTACCAAAAAAAAACACTATAATAATTCTTTTGGTTAAATTTGTACGGTTTACGTCATCGCTTTAATCAATCAATCCGGTTAATTCCTTTAAAACCAAACGTGTAGTTATGTTAAATGTATATATTTATCTTTGATAGTTTTTTCTATAGATTATTGTACATATGTTTGTAAATCTCATGTACAGTGTTCAAGAAAGCGTTATAGGCAGCCATCTAGGCAGCAGCTAAGCTTAGGCATTTGATCTGATATCCGAATCCATATCCAAATCCGACCTGAAAAATTTGAACTGAAGTAGGCAAATAATTGAACTAGTATTGAATTACGAGAGCTTAGATATCCAAATCCGAACATACATCATCCAAAGCCGAATGGATATCCAAAAATAACCATACACATGTACACTTCATCTTATATTTCTAGTTTATTTCTCTTATTTTATTAAAAATATTTATATTGATGCTGCACATTGCTCAAGATCATATAATATACATATAATTATCAAAAAAGTGATTTGTTAGTCACTTAAAATGCATGTCAAGCTCTTATTTCGTACATTAACAAAAGTTGCATCCAAATTTTTAAACAACAACCAAATTAGTATCTTTCTATTTTAAAAACTTTTATCCTCAAACCTATTAATTGTTTAATCTATTAAAAGTATGAAAATCAGCTAAAGGAAATATATATTTTATATACAAGAAACTTGAGCAATAAAAATTTTGATTTCTTTCAAAATCTAAATATTCGAACCCGATCCGAAATAAGCAAATCCGAACTATACACAAACCTGACCAAAGTGTAGAAATACCCGAATAGTTTCTATGCCACTATATTAAATCTCGAAAATGTGAAATACTCGATCTGAATCCAAATGAGTATTCGAACGCCCGCCCTTAGGCAGCGCTTTGGCTCTAGGCCTTATAAGATCTTGGTGATGATTATCTTCTAAAACGCCAAAATAATTACAATATTGCAATAATAAATAATATATAGTTTGTTTTTCATAAAATAATTAATATGTTATTATATAGAATCTTATGTAAATAACATAATATAAATTTCATCATTGGTAAATAAATATATTTGATATAGAACATCACATATATGTAGTATATTTTTATAATATATAAATACCTAACCGCATAACTAATAATTTAGGCGTCCGTTTAGTTGTATTACGTGCTAGGCACTGAGTCACCGTCAGCTTAGCCCATATCGTTCTCTTGAACAGTGCTCCTATATAACATGTTTATATATTTTCAGATTGATATTTCAAACAGATTTACGTTATTGTTTTAGTCAAACTATCCAGTTCAAGTATTTTGGATTTATATTAATTTATTGTTAGAAAATTTAATTTATAGTTGGTAAGATTCATCCCAGTACATTTACAGTTTATGGTTTAGGTTTACTAAAAATATCATGCATACAATTCGGATCTAGCTCTAGTTCAGACTAAAAATATAAGAAAATAAATAGGAATAATGCAGAAAGGAGAGAAGACATATAATAACAAAAGAAAATAGTTTACTTACAGGACAACGGATAATAAGGCGAAATTCTCGCGGGAACCAACGCCTCCTTCTTTCTATCCCTTCCGTAATTAATGAAACAGACAAGAGAAATACGTACAAACACAGATACTCATATACATACACATTCTCTCATTATATATATATATATATATATATATATGGACTTTTTAATAAATTACCTTCAAGTTTTTCTTTTTGAAACTTATTATTTACCTTCAAGTTTTTTTTTGAGTGATACCTTCAAGTTTAATACTTGGATTCGATTTTAATTTTACGCTCGATTTACTAATCATTTTATGGTAACTGCTACCGTTCCATTAAAAATATTCATTTTTATAAATTATCATGCTTATCTTATATATAGATATTTTTTTCTTATCTTCTATATATATATACTTTATTTTTCAGCAAATATTCATCCTAAACTGATTAATGATTAAATATATATGTCTAGCGTCAACATTTTATCATATCTAACCACATGGTTGCCCATATTAAAGTGATGATTACGTCAGATGTACCATTAATTAACAAAAAATTCGAAAGATGACACAAGGTGATAAAAAATGTATTGCTGGAAAACATATAGTATAGTATATAAACGATACCAATATACCATAATAGTTAGAAAGCAGTTAAAAAAATAAAAATAGAAATGATCATGCTTATCGTTGCGGTCAGAATTTACCAATCGAAACCATAACAATATATTCTCTTAAATTTATTTATTTCATCGCATTTTCGTAGTAATTTATCCGCACTTAAAAAATTTATTCATCACATTTATATTCGTTTCCATACTATTGTAAGGTTATGGTAAAAACACATAGATGTAGTCCATAATACTGCGGTTAAAAAGTGATAAAACGAAAATATTGTTAGCAAAAGGTAAATAATGAAAAGGTCAAAAGACAAAAATAAAGAGGAAATGTCAGACGGTGGGGGAAGAAGTGACGTGTGAAGAGTAGGAAGTGGAACCAAAGGGAAATGGGAATGACTGTCACGAGTTAGTAAGGAGTAGTAGTAGGGGACCAATCAGCGACAAAACTTCCTCAATCGCTTTGTAATCTTATTGATGCCTCATTCACAGTCCTGTCATTGTATAACTTTCTTGCCTTTCCTTTTTTTTGTTCTTTCTAAAACATACACAAGAATTGTCAATTCTATGTTGTCCTAAAAAATAGAAAAAAGAATTGTCAATTCAATTATAATTTCTTTTTCATTATATTCACATTTGTGTTTTGATAAATTCTTTGGAGCCTTTCAAATGGCTAATATACGTGAAAATCCATCCCAAATTTTACAAGCCCATGATTAGAACTAGGTCCATGACCATATCAAACTCAAGAGCAAACATGAGGCCGACGGGGTTGAATCGGAGCCCGGAGCTCTGCGCTTCAGTTTGCGAAATGAGAGAAAACACACACAGACACACAATTATACGTTTTTTTCTATTTTTGTAGATGACAAATTTTTCAATATCATTTTTTACGCACGTTAAATTTATTTCCGAATGTTTATGTTTGACAAACGATGTAGAGAACAAGTTCAAAGATTTCAAACTGACCGGAGTTTGTGGTCAAGTGGTAAGGGGAAGGATTTAGGATATCACCATATTTCAGGTTCGGTCTATCTGTCATGCGAAACTAAGTTACATTTCTTGGTCACCCTACATAGATATACACTACTACTTTTCGGTCCATTTAAATATCCGGAAGAAGGTCTATCCGTGGACTACACTTCTTACCCGAGAGTTAGGTATGTGTCTTTAATAGATTCAGATTTAACCCTTTTGATTTATTAAAAAAAACAATTTCAAACTGTTTTGTTTTTGCATTAAGTTCTTTCCAGCTTACTCCAATTTTAGTTATTTCATACAACTGATCATCTGAATCAATGTAGATAAACCAAATTTTTTCCTTTGTTGATTAATACATATTACATTTCAACAAAAAAAATGATATAGAGAAATTAGAACTGGTAAACTAACTAAAATCAAAACAAACGCCAGAAACGACAGTAGTGTCAATAACTCCATCAAGGAGTAAACCAAACTTTTAGACTCCGAAAGCCTTGAACCAACCATAAGGAAGACACACTGACTAAAAAAGTTACCACGGATGTAACGCACTGTTTAAAAATTCTATCTTTCTTTTATTATTTTCAATATCATCTTTTTTTCTCTTTACGGTAAACAGTTATTCTATTACTTAAATTTGAGGTGTTCTAGGTAATCAGACTGGAATAGAACAATCAATGTAACAAAGCTTTTTATGAATAGAACATGGATTTCTAGCTAAAGAATCAGTTATTCCATTTTGTGCTCTTGTGATGTACGAGATTTTAAACTTTGAAAAGCATAGCTGAAGAGTCTGAAATTGCCTCCAATTCTGTTACAAAACTTGGTCAATCTATGGGTCATTTATCATTGCAATCAGATCTTTACAATTTGTCCTAAAGTTCTAGCATAATGTTGGAGCATATTTTCCATAGCCCATCTTAGTGCCTCCAATTCTGTGTGCAAAGCAGCCTCTCGCCTTCTTAAGTTCTGCATCTCTAAAAGTTGGATCTTTCTCAAGTTATCCATCCAAACCCATATGCACCCACTGAACTGAGATGTAGAGGTCCATGAACCATCCACCATAAAAAAATATTACACAAGCTTAAGACTTGTGGTTCCTCAATCTTATGTTCATGTGGAGATGATGGTACTGTCTCATTTTCATTAAACCAAGCTTGACATTTATTTTCCGCATATCTGACAAGCTCCAAAGGATCCCTATATATCTCCCTAAAGAATTTATCATTCCGAACCTTCCATATATACCATATTATCTAAGGATAAGTATTTATGTCCAATTCTGGTTCTTTAATGATGTTCCTCCTCCAGAATAGATAGTTCATGTTGGCATATATTTTCAATATCATCTTACAACTTAAATCTCATCCATATATATGATGTATATTCCGTTAGTACATATAGAAAACATATATTATACTACAAAAATAGGCTATTTTAACTTTTTCGATTAAATTTTAACTTTTTCTGTAAAATTTTGTGAGGTTTGATTATATTTTCATTTCTGTTTAAGTTTTAATTTTTTATATAATTATAGTGTATCTTGCTATAAAGCGGTAAATATATATATATATATATATTGATTTTTTGTTTACGGATTAGTATAACGATAAATGAACTTAAATGAATTATGATTTTTGTTTTAATTTACAGTGATTATGTTATTATAAAAACTATTAGGAACAGTCTCTCTTTGTAGCCAATGACATGTGTTTGTTTGTAGCTAATTACATATGTTTGTTTGTAGATCAGTGTTCTCTACTAGTAGAAAATGAAGTCTGTTTAGTGACTTTTGTACCCAGTGAATTCACTCGTAGAGTTTGACTGTAGCCAAGTAACTCTGTTTGTTTGTAGATTAATGTTCTATGTTTGATATGTGTTCTCTGTTTTGCAGGCAATGAACACTATTTAATGACCTCTATAGCCAACAAATTTTCCTATTGATTTTGATTATGTATGTTTTTCTTTGCTTGTTTTAGAAGATTTAGTTCCAATTTAGGATAGCCATCCGGAACAAGAAATGCCTTACATTTCCTTACATGCTTTCTAAACTGTTTTGGAAGTTTTATTTCAAATTTAGGATAACCATCCAAAAAAAAGATTACCTTAAGATTACCTTACACGCTTTTTTTTTGAAATATTTAGTTCAAATGTCTTTGATTCACAGCCGGTTGATCCTTTTGAGATCTTTTTTTGATCTTTGTAACAGGTTTTCGAAATATGGTTGAAATTTGTTGTGTTTGTGGAGAATGGAGTTCGAAGGAAACTTTCCAGTGGGAGTTCTATGTGGATAAGAATATGACTGCATCTTTTATTCACTTAGAAAAAGAACTTAAATATGAAGATTTGCTAAACATGGTTTCTGAAGATTTTCGTATTCAAGAGGAAGCTATAACTTGAGCGATGGAATTTCTTAGGAGCTGAAAAGTATGGTTGAAGATGTTCCCCCAATCTCCATAGAAAATACTCGGCAACTAATATATTTACATCCTTAGTTTTAGGTAAAGACGTGTGTAAGAAAGTACACTCATTTTATTTTTTGGAAGCTCATCCTAAAAGTACCACAAGCTTTCCTACATAACATATGTGTTATATAATGATACCACACTTAACACTTTCCTGATAGAATTACTGAAAATATTTCAAGATATTCTGAAACTTCTTCAATAACAACCTAAATGAAATAAAAGTCTTCATAATTCATAACAAACTTCTTAAGAACATTCCATACTTGCCCAAGTCAACATTAATAGCAAACAAAGTTCAAAAACATAGTCAAAGCTAAATAGAAAATGATTGTGACATGTTCACTTTCTTTATCCTTACTTGAAATCTTTCTTCTGCTTGATTCAGTTTGGATGGCGTCTCATTCAATGGTTTTGTGTCGGTCTGCGAAAATCAAGAAGGCTATCATGATTATGTACAAAACCTTCTAAAATTACATGAAAACTCCAAAAATAAAACAAGAATGAGCATATACGTGTTGTGTCACTTTAGGTGAAAAATATTGAGTCCCAATATGTGTCTGCGCTTATAAGGCAAAAGAAGACTGTAAGAATTGTTTCAGAATAAATCTTACCTCACGTCAAGCTTTTCTTCCGTTTGAATTGGATTGGATGGCGTCTCATTCGATGGCTCTTTCTCATTCTGAAAAAATCAGGATGCATATCATGATTATGTACAAAAGTTTCCAAAAATACTTGAAAACTCAAAGTCTAAAACAAGATTTGAGCATATATGATTTATGTCACAATAGGGGGAAAACTTGAGCCCAGTCTGTGGAGACAATGTAGAGGCAGTTGTTTCATTCGATGGCTTTGTCTCATTCTGCAAAAATCAGGAAGGCTATGATGATTACGTACAAAAGCTTCCAAAAATCAGGAAGACAATTTTTTTGAGTTTTTTGGAATTTTTAGTTCAAATGTATCTGATAGAAAGTTGGTTGATTTTTTTAACAGGTTTTCAAAATATGGTTGAAGTTTTTATGTTTGTGAGAATGGAGTTCAAAGGAAATTTCCCAGTGGGAGTTTGTTGTGGATAAGAACATGACTACATCGTTTATTAACTTAAAAGAAGATTAAATATGAAGAATTGCTGAAGATGTTTTCCGAAGATTTTCGTATTCAAGTGGAAGACATAACTTTGAGTTATGGGATTTATTTGGAGTTGAAAAGCACAGTTGAAGATGTTTCCCCAATCTCCATTGAAAACACTCGCCAATTAAGAAGTTTCATCGGTAAGATTAGTGTATTTGAAGGAGTCTGGCGGTTGTGTATAAAGGTTTGTTGCTTTATATCAACAAATCGCTATTCAGGATAATCTTCCAATTATTTACTAAACCTTTCAAAACAACTTGAACCTTGTTGTGCTTCTCGAGTTCCTTTGAATTATATTCTAAATTTAGGTTCTAATGTGCAGAGAAAACAATATGTACATTGTTTTCAAATCTCTTTGTGTGTTTGTATGATTTTATTCTTCTTTAGACTATTCATGATAGTCTTCCTAATCATGTACTAATCCTTCCTAAACAATTGGAATTTTTCAGATTTTTCCTTTTCAAGGTGTCTCTGCGTGCCACTAAGCTGTTTTGTTCAGATTTTTTTTTTTTGTGATTAAGAAATATTTGTATGAGCATACATGTGATACAACACATAGAAATGCGAACCACTGATGATTCTCTTCAGCATAGCGGCCAAAATACTATGTTCCCCTTCCCTGAAGCTCTCAGATTTTGTTGGACTCTTTTTCTGTGAGAATCTTTTTAACAGTCTTGATATAAGCATCGTTTGAATGTTGGTTTATTGACACTCTTTCCTCTGGCTCTGAACTAATAGCGTACTTCATCTCAGGCCGGACTAGTTTGAGAGGTAATGAATCTCTCATCGTGTTACTATCATGTTTAACCAAGCAAACAAAAAATCTAAAATTTGTTAACATCAGAGTTTATGGAAAGACTTCCTGAAACTATACAAATCCTTCCTGAAAAAAAAAACCCACAAAGTTTCACAAGCACAAGAAATCGACCAGAAATATCATAAGCAAATTCACGAGCCTACCAAACATACCAACATGCGTAAGCCAAACAAGATACCAAGCAAAAAGTTTTTAAAATTTGTTAACATCAGAATTTCTGGAAAGCTTTCCTGAAACTACACAAATTCTTCCTGAAATTTCAAAAAACTACACAGTGTCACACACACAAGCAAGAGACTAACAATATCGTAAGAAAATTCACGAGTCTACAAAACATAACAACATGGGTAAGCCAAACAAGACACCAAGCAAAAAAAATTTAAAAAATTGTTAACATCGAATTTTCTAGAAAGCTTTATTGAAACAATCCAAATCCTTCCTAAAATTTAAAAAACTACATATTTTCACAAGCACAAGCAAGAGACTAACAATGTCATAACAAATTCACGAGCCTACCAAATAAATCAACATGCTTAAGCCAAATAAGTAAATAAAGAACAATTTTACCAAAATTTCTTTGTGTCATTGGGTGTTCAAAATTTCTTACCAAAATTTTTAGATGGTCACGAGATTTTTGTAGGTGGTTTAAACTCCGAAACTTGTTTGTAGCTCCTTCCTGAAATCAAACAAGTAAAGTAAAGAACAATCTTCTCAGAGAAATGAATAAACACTTATCTTAAAAAGATTAGTATCTAAGGGTCTTTCCTTGTTAAATAGGCCTTTCACCACAGTGTTGCAGCTACTAGCCTACTACGACTAGGCTGCAATTTTCAAATGGCAAAAGTTAACATGAAATTGTATTAAATGCTTAGACGTGAGATTAAACAGGATTAAGAACTTGCAGATGAGTTGCTATCATTGGTATTAAAGTAGCCTATCTGAGACATATCCCACAAACAAGCTTAGAATAAAACTACTAGACAAGATCAAATAGAATACATAAACAAACAAAAAGGACAATCTTTTGAGAGACTGGGAAAAAAGCAAGTACCTTGGAGGGAAATGGAAGCTTAGGCTTGGCGAAGAGACCGAAAAAACTCTTCGAGTGAGATGAATTTATTTTGAATCCCAATGGTGCATTTATTATAACGGTTATTTAAAATTTGCCGGGGTTTTTAATGGTTGTTGTTTTCATATATCATAAATAGTATATTTTGTAACATTTTTATTACTTAATATATATATTATATATATATATATATATATGTATTATCATAAATAAAAGGAAATAAAATATTATTTCTATTTCTATTTAACTTCCTTTTTTATGTTGGATACTTAATCTACTAATTTAGAGTCATATTGAAATTTATTGTGGTATTTTTAAAATTTATTAAACATGTTGTGACTAAATATAAAAACACGATTTATATACAAGTTTATATGGTAGTCAATATACTTTAACTAAACAAACTTATAATTATACCATCGTTTATAAATTCCATTAATCAAAATCGCAACCAAATCGAATTTTTTATGGTTATCTAATATAATAGAATAATAAACTTTAAAAATTGGTTCTTCTTTTCTACTTAAAATATTGCTTGACTACTGAAAATAATCTTTTCTAAATCATTGTGAAAAAATTCTACTAACATGATTATTTTCTCTGCCTGAAGTATGGTTTGACTATTGAACGTAATTGGACATTGTTAGTGTTTAGTTGTGTCTCTTCAATTGAAGAACTGTATCTGCAACAAATCATAATCAACTCAATTCATATTTGTCCAATTACATTTGACTTACCATTATAACAATATGTACACTTATATTTGATTAGAATAATAAACATAATTACACTTATGTCATAAACATTATAACAATATCTATCGTTGGTCAAGGTAAACATTACTTTTACAGGAGGGAACTACAAATCTACAAGCGGTATGTCATAAATGTTTCCTAAATATCCCAATTATATTAATATTCTATAATCGATTTCTAAACAGTATACAAAACTAAAAACTATTATATTAATATTCTATAATCAATTTCTAAACAATATACAAACTAAAATTGGGATAGATATTCTGTTTGATGAACTTATGATAATATTGTACACTTGATTTTAAGACAATATAACTAACAAATCAAAACACCTTGATTTTAAACGATATAAAATTTTTTAAGCTAACAAATCAAAACAACATATCTTTCAAACAATTACCAAACTTATAAACAATATATGATTAAAGAATAATTTGATTGTTTATTTCACCATTGTATATCTAAAAATAACAATCATCTGGAACAAGCTAACAAACAATATATTTTGTCCCTAGAACGTATAATGAATATGTATATGATCGAACAATCTAACAAATAACAAGCAACATATTTTGTTCTTAAAGACAATAAAATAAATACAGCTTCTCGGATTATAACTCCACCAAGAGCTCTGATACGACTTTAAAAGATCAAAGCATTAGAAATAACAATGGTTTCTCCTAACAAGATAATTTTTTTGAAAGATCTCAAACCATACAAACCTGCATGGTGAATAGAGATTAAAATTATCTATTCATGGGTTCTGATATACTAAAAATGAAACATAGCTACTGGCAAGTTAACAGTGGTAATTGTAATATTTGAGATTCAATCCAGAAGACCAGTTTACTCTTTACTCTTATGAGTTCAATACTAAGCTGAGAAACAAGTGGGATTTTGTAAATTAATTGCGACGCAAGTAACTAAAACACCTAGAGATTCAAATTCGATTTAAATGAAAGCCGGCTTAGGATTATTTATCGGGTGTCAATGCAGAACCGAACAACTATTCAAGTGCAATTATTCAACTAGTCTAGAACTCAGATCACTCGGCTAGAACAATCCACTATCGTGGTCTTGCTCCCTTTGCAGATCGGTCTTGAATCCTAAGTTCTCACTTGGAACAAGACGCGATAACAAGCCTTAGAGATAAGATCCGATTAGTTCACTTAATACCCTAACTAGAACCTGACCCGCCCGCTAGCGCAGGTATGAATTTTTGATTTTTGGTTATTTATTTAACTAAATGATGTATTTGTAATATTTGATGTATTATATTCACCAAATAAAATTTTTTTTGGCATCTTAAACCATCTATTTATGACGAATATTCGATATCATATAAAAAATAGAACAAACAGACGTAATTAGAGAATTGTAGACGATATATAAAAACAATGGTTATTAGTGTAAAATATGAAGAAATATTATATTATGACTTAGTATGGCATAACAGATTATAAATTAGTTATACATGTTTAAAGAAAATATAATGATTTTTAAACTTCTACGAAAAATTTAACATATAAAAAAGGGCGATGAATTAGTCATCAAATTGTAAATAATTTCATAATTTTATCAATAATAAATTATTTATAGTCTTTGCTTTTCGTCAAGATAATTATTAAATGTCCATAACATTAATATGTTAAAAGGCCATATTATGATTGCCCATGTTGTAACCGTTTTTCCGGGAAGTGTAACAAAAAAACTCTTCGTTTTGTTTAAGTTCTATGTCGGTAAAAGATTAAAAAAAATCTTTCTATCTTTTTCAATGTTCAATTTGAAGCTTATTATGCAAAAATCATACGCAAATATAGGCAATGGATTGGAATCTCTATATCTTTATATTCTTACAAATTTTAAATTTACTATTTTCTCTTCTGCAAGCAAATCAATTACCGAAGTAATATATCAATTGGTTGTAATCAAATCTATTCTTATAATTTGTGTAATTATTATGGTTACAGTTTCTATATTTAATAGGTACATTATAAATACGACACTGAAGATATTCTGTTTTGATTAATAGAAGATATTGGATTTTGAGTTTGTATTTATTGATTTGTTTTTTTTATAAAGCTTAGAAATTCAATATCATGATTGGTTGGTTGATACATCATATAAGGAAAACGAAAACTTTAGGTGGTTTGAATATTTTACATCGCTTGATGCATTATGTAAGTGGACTATATAAAACTTGAGCATTATCATTTCAAACTAAAGTATAGGAAGGTTATATGCATTTGTTATACTGTAGTTAATATATTTTAAATATTACATACGTCAAGTGATTCACGTTTTCATAAAAATAAAATTCAAGTTCATTATTGGGCCGTATTTGTCCGTAATAAGCTATGTTAAATATGATGTATTTTTAGGTTCATTTAATGACATTAAGTTTAAATTTGATTAAAGGAAACTCATTAATTTAACTGAAAAACATAAGCATTAAAATATGTAAGTTAATTTAATGATGTTAAGTTTATATTTGAATAAGGAAAACAAATTAATCTAACTGAAAAAGACAAACATTAAAATAGGAAATTCAATTTAATTCTCAGTGGCATGAAAATGTAATTAACTTCAAAAACTTAGGGGTATTTTTTAATGGGTACTTCTTTTTTAATAATATAGATATCTACTCTCGCTGATTAGGGATATAAAGCTCATTCAATATATGTCAATTTATCTCCTAAGCGGTTAGCTAGGTGATTAAATCAGAGATCGAACATTAAGTGATCAATTCAATGTACGCAGTAAGAACAATATGAATGAAGAACAGTTGAGATCACTTATTTGTGTTCAGTTCATGCGACTAACACCCTACAACCCTAAGCAAGCTTAGCCTACAACTCAATCATAAAGCAGGATGACACAGACATGGTTTCTAAATAATACTGCATGTAAAATAAAGTAGAAAGACAAGGGTTCATGATAATCTTCTCGTGAGAATCAGAGATGAAGCCTTCTCCCTTACAAATTGCTTAATCCAAAATAGTTCTAGGTCTCTTGTAAAACTAGCGTAGTCTAATAGAAATGATAGGATAGGCTTTTTATATGGAGGCGCTGGTAGAGAAGTGAGGAGAGATAGAATCTAGGGCAAACTCCCGAAATTGGAAGTTTCCTTAATGAGTGGGAACAGTCAGCCGCTTGTTCTCTTCGGGAACACCCTTCGGATTGGTCTGATCGGCTGTTCCGCATCGGGTTTCCCAAAATAGCATCTTTCTTCATGGATCTCTCTTCTTTGTTCTTTCAGCTGTTCCAAACCTGGAATGATATCAAATAAGCACGAATTAGGACTGAGATTTAGCTCAAAGCACACATATAATGGTGTTAGAAACATCATATATCAGGTTCAAACACACAACTTTTGGTAACGATTATTTGGAACTGATTCTAGCAGATCAAAGTGTAAGTTTCATTATTAGGTTTCTTATGTATTGTTCTTATTCCAAGTTTAATATTGTCTATAAAACATATCTAAGTTTTTTGTATATTGTTTATCTGTTATTAACCATAATGAGTTTATTAGGGTGTTAAGATATATTACCCATGTAAAAAGATATACCTCACGTAAAGAAGAATCTTCAGGTTGGCATATGAAAGATTATTGATGAATTATCAGTTGCATCAGCTATTCAGAAACTGCAGACCTACAAGTCATAGTTACAAGCTTAACTTCGTCAACAATACTACAGTCACCGATTCATCTGTCAAACTTGATGATAATTTTTTATCATACACCATTTGAATCTATTTTTAGTGGAAGTTTAAAAGCAAATTTTCTAATTAGTGATATATTGTGTTTTTGGTATATTATATGTATGTCTTACTAATAGTTTTCAAGGTTTTATCGTGTCTTTATAGTCATTTTGAGTCATTACAAGTCTGAGAGTCTAATAGGTGAGAAGAATGATCGTGTGTAGCGAAAGAAGGAAGAAAAGAGCCTGACTTGAAGGTTTTTACAACCAGAACAGTCAGGCAGACTGTTCTCGCATTAGTGGAGCACTCCGATAGCCTGTTCCCTGATACTTCAGGAAATAAAAGATTCTATTTCGGGATTTTCCCTAGTTTTTCCTATTTTTCCCTCTAGCCGCATGTGGCTCCTATATATATTCTTATTTTATTTACTTTATGACCTACCTTAGTTCTTATGCAAGAAAGACCTTAGAGAGCCTTGAGATTTGGCGATTGCTACTTGTAAGGGAGAAAGTCTCATCTATCTCCTAGAGAAGATTACCCTGAACCCTCTGATTTCTATTATCTATTTATATGCAATATTATTCAGAAATCATGCCTCTTTGTTCTTGTGTTATGATTGAGTAGTCACCGAGTTAGTTTAGGGTTCTAGGGTTTTAGATTCGTGAACTGAAGCATAAATAAGTCATCTTAAGATTGTCTACATTCATATATGTTCTTAATGCTTGCACTGAACTGATCACTTAGTGCATGAATTAGGGTTAATCAATTTAGCTCTGTTGGTTGATAACTTGATATGATTTGAATAAGCTTTGCATCCCTAGTGAGCGAGAGTAGATATTAGGGTGTATTGTGAACACATCGAAATTGATCTCTAAAGCTTGCTATCGCGTCTTGATCGAAACGAGAGTTTACGCATCAAGGCCGATTTGCAAAAGAATCAACACCACAACAGTGGGTTGTTTTAACTTGAGTGATCCGAGTTTAGACTTGTGTAAACTGGACTTGAATAACTGTTTGGTTTACGATTTCCTTACCTGAAGAAGAAATCCTAGACTAGCACCTTTAATAAATTTGAAAACAGCCTCACTTTGTTACTTGTTTCTTACGTTACCTTACTTCTTTAAAACTCCACTTCTGTTTTAGCTAAATTTTGATCCTGTGAACTGGTCCTCTGGTATTGAATCTAAAGATATTACAACTACACTGTTAACTTGACAATAGACAAAGATCCAATTTTAGTGTATCAATTAGCAATATATTTTTATAGCATAATCATTTTATGTTTTGCTAATCTCCAATATTTGGTAATTATATATGTTATTGGTGAAGCAATTGATATTGGAGATTTTCAAATTTTTCACGCACATGGTAAAGAAAGTAAAAAAATTCAGCTGTCTTTAAAAGACAAGAAATGTTAAGTCCTTATCTATTTTGAAGTCGTATATCTTTTTTAAAATCCATCTTATTATTATTGGATATGGATATTTGTTGTGATCAAATTGTATCATGTTGTCCATAGAGTCGTTTTGCTAAAAAAAAAGTTGATTATTAAAATC
Source organism: Brassica napus (assembly GCF_020379485.1). Taxonomy (NCBI): domain Eukaryota; kingdom Viridiplantae; phylum Streptophyta; class Magnoliopsida; order Brassicales; family Brassicaceae; genus Brassica; species Brassica napus. The sequence continues at coordinate 18,442,221 of NC_063438.1, forward strand.
TAAAGAAACTAAATTTATCACTTTCGTAAGATTTGCTAAAAAAAATGTTTACAAAAGTAAAAGAATTTTGTATGGGAGTTATAATTGATTAGGCAAAATAATTAATTATGTGATCATTCATCTATAAATGACGTCGTTTATAAATATTTGCAGGGCAATTCCAAATAACAAATGCATTTGACATATCTAATGTGATCATAAACCCGCGAGGATCTGATGTTGAAGAGTTTCTCAAAATATAAGTTAATAAATTTTGTATTGCAAATGTTGTTTGTTAGTTTTAAGTGATACAGATTTTGTCATGTGAAATATTACAGACCATCTAGTAATAATCTGGCTCTAGCAAGTTGAGCTCTGAAGATTTGAAAATTGTTAAGAAATGCAAAAAAAGATCACTGGAGGCATTGTCTAGAAATATCAATATCAGAAATCCTAATGACTAATAAAATATTTTAAAACATTTAGTGATAAACTCATGATATTTAGACATCTTTTAAAAAATTTACCAAGATTTGTTTTAGTGCAAGTCCATCTTTTTATATATATTTCCGAAAAGCGTGAGCCCTTCACAAAAAAGAGGGCCAAATTTTTTTACCAGAATATTATGTCTATAAATGGAAAATGTATTGTTAAAGCAACCATTTGTAGAGTAAACGGTAACTAGTTTGGTATTATATTGCATGTATGTCTTGAAACAATAAGAAGGTTACGAAAATAACAAAAAAAAATCAGAATTTAAATGATTCAGTCAAACTTTGTGGTTCGTGATTATTGTCATTCTAATGTCACCAATGTTGCACCAAAGTAAGTATTTAGTAAACATAAATATCTTTTTTTTTTCAAAAACTTTCATTTACATTTTTATATACTTTACTTTGTCCACTAGATTCAAGCTCCATCTACTCATTAAGGAGGACAATGACGAGACTAGATAATGTTGCACAACCTTTTTAAATAGAGAAAATTCCTTAAAAATACACGAACTAAATTTCATTTCCTAATAAAATACACAATTATTTTGGATCCTCGTTTAATACATGAACTGATTTTTGTTTTCAACTAAATACATAAAATTTTAAAATTCGTAGATACGTCGCTTTAGACGACGTTAACTCTGTTTAACGGAAGTGATGATGACTTTAATGTTTAACCAAAAATGTGGTTAAACTGTGAAAGGAAATTTCTTAAAAATACATGAACTAATTTTCATTTTCTCATAAAATACATGAACTATTTTGGATCCTCATTTAATACTCGAACAAATTTTGCGTATTCATTAAATACACAAACTTTTGAAATTTGCAGATTTTACACATTTATTTAGACGACATCAACTATGTTTAACAGAAGTGAAAACAATATTAGTGTTTAATTTTTGTATCCACTAAATACACAAACTTTAAAATTTAGAGATTTTACACATTGATTTAGACGATATGAACTATGTTTAAGCGAAGACAACATTATTGTTTAATTAAACACATATTTAAACTATGAAAAGCACGCTCACCCTCAGCCAAAAAATATCAAATCAATTGAGCTATAATTCAATTTATAATCCCTTATATATTATAGAAAAACATTACAACATTCTTTTGTAGCCACGTGTCACCGTGATGATGAAATTCAGAATTTTTAGAGAAATAAGTTGGTCTATCTTAACTTACACTATATTTTTTTATTAAAGTAACTATTAAATTAATACATAGTGTACAAAAGAATATTCTCGCACTTTCCTTAGATAAAAGCTACGGAATTGCGTAACATGATTAATGTATATATGACAATTAATGATTATGAATAATAAATATTTGACAACAATTTTTGTATCTCAGATCTTTTTTGCTTAATTTTATATTATTAAAATATATTAAACAATCACATTAACCATATAATAATAAAAATTATATGTTATATTTTGAATTTTTAAAACGACTATAAATTACTAAAAATGTTAAATGTCTCACACTTAAATTTTGTGATCAATGGTTTAAATTATTGGTAATAACAAGATACAAATTATCATAAATTGTATGAATATGAAGTCTCATTCACTAGACATTCATATTATATATTAAATATAGTTTAAAATTAAAGTATATAACATAGAAAATGCTTAAATCTGATAATTTATAAATTTGTATTGAAAAAGTAAACCTTAATATTTTAATTTTAAAATTTGCATTCAAAAAATCACACATTAGAAATTTGTGTTTCTCATATGAGTATAAATTCTCAATAATAAATATTTATATTAAAATATACTATATATCTATATCCATGTCATTAAAATTTATTTATATACCATATAAAATAAATAAAATGATTGTTTTGATTAATTTACCAAAACATTGTCGTAATATTGTTTTCATTTATGTGCTTATTCTAATTTAATTATATACATAATACATAAATGAATACAAATAAATAATAATATTAAAAAAATACTTTTATACTCCCTCTGTTCCTAAAAGATCTATATTCTAGTTTTTTCACACATTTTAATAAAACACATTAAATATGCATGATTTTTTTTGTGTTTATCTTCTTTCCATAATTTTAAGCCAATAAAAAATTAATTAGTACAATTAAGATTTTTGAAATTTGCAATTAGTTAATAAAACATGTATTGAAAATGTAAAAAAATGAATCTTTTAGAAACAATTTTTTTTTCTATAATATGCATCTTTAAGGAACGGAGGGAGTATATAACATTCATCCCGCGCAATTGCGCGGGTCTTAAGCTAGTTCAAGTTAGTTTCAATGCGAGTTAGGAACCCTAATCTGTACTAACGTCTCTTATTCTGCAAATGTTCTTTTTTCCTTTTCTTTTCTTCTCTTTGATTTTCCTTTATATCGTTTTGAAGTGTAGTCGATTTCTATGTCGTGAAAAATGACGAAAATGAGGTAATTTCCAAACGATTTTCTGATTTTGGAATTAGTTTAGTATTATGTGTTTCTAATTCTTACTATTCGCTTTGATTGCAATGATAGTGAGTTAATCAAAATTAATTTACACTATGGAAGCATAACGGAGAACAAATCTAACAATATAATCTATATGAGAGGATTTGTAAGGATTTTAAGTGAAAGGTAACATCGTTTTCACTTCTGTTAAACATAGTTGACGTCATCTAAAACAATGTGTAAAATATGCAAGTTTCAAAATTTTGTGTATTTAATGGGATACAAAAATCAGTTTGTGTATGAAACGAAGCGGGGATCCAAAATAGTTAGTGTATTTTATGAGCAAATAAAAATTAGTTCATGTATTTTTTATGGAATTTTCCTTTCACATTTTAATCACGTGTTTAGTTAAACACTAACATTTTCATCACTTTCGTAAAACAGAATTGACGTTGTTTAAAGCGATGTATAAAATTTGCGAATTTCAAAAGTTTATGTATTTAATAAGTAAAGAAAATTAGTTTGTGTGTTAAACGAGGATCCAAAATAGTTCGTATATTTTATTAGCAAATGAAAATATTAATCCGTGTATTTTTAAGAAATTTCCCCTCTTAAATATAAAAAACCATGCCCAACCACGTGGATAGAATCTATTACTAGATTATGGTACGAGCTTTCCAACAAAATCCGGTCATGACGACCACCAGTGATTTCACCGGAAAAGCCCATGGAAAAATTAAAAAGAGTTGGCCTTTTCAACATGTCAGAAAAGGAGACATATTATGACAATGCAGATCCAAAACACAATATATATATATATATACTTACGAATTATCTCGTAATTCATTTACCCTGTCGTCACTTAGTTCATCAAAATGACACATTACATTTTTAACAAAGGGAGAGAGGAACAGAAAAAGCTACTTAGTATCTAAAGGCTCTCATTTTAGTAACTGCTTCTTTGATCTGTTCAATAGTGAAAATGCCAAAGATGTCAGTCATCTTTAACGGCGTTAATCACAGCAAATGCCAAAGCATCAACGTTAACCGGTGGAGCCAAGAGGAGATCAGAGGTAGGGAGAGACCTCAATGAAACTCTCTGCAACACACTAGTGTTGATACTTGATACTCTCTTTCTTTTACCTGGTGAAACTTAAAACCTCGATTCCGTTAGAGATTGCTGCTTTGCAGGTATCTGAGCCAACGAAACCATTCCTCCAAGAAGTACAACCTAAACAAGACAAGAAATACCATCTTAACTAAGGACATGAAATGTTATAATGTCTTCTCCCTTAGTACCAATATCAATCGGAGCTTCAGCATAACTGTACTTAACACAAGACAAGTTTTAAATAACATGTAAACACAACAAGCACAAAAAAAGAGAGCTTCATTTCACAGTATAATGAAGGTGTTGTTTGTTTGCTCACCCAGGTGATCCATCTGTGTGAAGATGCAAATCGATATTCATTTTGTATATTATAATTATAATGCTACATTTAGAGATGGATCACCCAGTTGAATTTTTAAAAACTCATTTCAAATTCTTACCCAAATGAAAGTGAGTCTTGATGGTACATCTGGATGCATATACTTTTAATTCAGTCCAAAAAGATAAATGACAAAAATAACCTTTTAAAATCAAAATATTAATTTTGAACCAAAATACTATTTTTTGCATATACATTTATCCTTCAAAACCAAAAAATGCATTTTCCGCCAAAAACAAAAACAAACTTTCCCGCTAAAACCGCAAAAACGCATGTTTCTGCCAAAACCGCAAAAAACGCATTTTCCCGCCAAAACCACAAATCTCATTTCCCCGCCAGAACTGCAAAAACACATTTTCTCGTCGAATCCGCAAAACACACTTTTTCATCAAAAACACATTTTCCGCCAAAACCGCAAAACGCACTTTTCTCGCCGAAACCGCAAAAAACGTATTTTCTGCCAAACTCGCAAAAACGCATTTTCCCGCCAAAACCACAAAAATGCACTTTTTCGTCAATAACACATTTTTCCTTAAAACCGCATAAATATTTTTGCACCAAAACCATAAAAATGATATTTTCCGCCAAAACGTAAAAAAAAAAATATTTTATTACCAAGTCCACCTGGATGCAGATGCAAGTTAAAAAATAAAAAACAAACGAACATAGTTACATTCAGATGATTTATCTGGATGCATGGATGAAATGAAGAAATGAACAACACCCAGATAAAGCATCTGGATAAGTCACTCAGATGGACCATCTGGATGCATCTTCCAGACGAAACGTCTCATTAGTACATCCTTAATAGCTTTCTAAAGGGAAATTTGATCAATTTCTCATCTTTGTGATTTGAGGGATTCAAAGACTCTAGCTAGTTTTGTAAATTTATTTAGGGCATCTCCAATCCTACTATAGTTTCTACTTCAAACATCATTTTGGAGTAAAATCTTCTCCAACCCCACTCCATTTTCAACTCCAAAATGGAGTAATGGCTAGGGTTACTCCATTTATAGAGTAATCTTACCCATTACTCCATTTTGGTGTTGAACTTTTTTTATTTGTGAAATGGTCCTTTAAATCTTTAATGTTTTTATTTCTTACTTAAATAATATTTTTAAATGATATAATAACATAAATTACCAAGATATTCCATTATTTAATAATTTTACATAAAATATATACTATAATTAAAAATAATAATAACATAAAATAAAGATAACATAAAAGGATCTAAATTTGTGTTTCGTTACTGTGAAAGGACATGTTCGGTTTTGGAAAAAAAATGTGCTACATGACATCATGACTACATGTATAATTTTACATAACATGATAATTGAGGATGAGTGTGAATTCGACGCACCAACTGAACTTGAAAGAGAAGCTCCACCTCTAGATACCGAAATTTTAGAAGATGAAAATGTCCGATTTCAAAAAAAATTGTTCGATTTAGGAATATCAAACAATTTGTGAGAAAAATATTCTAATGTCATTATTAAACCAACTTATATATTGTCTTTTATTTTATGATGATTTCTTGTACTTTTATTAATAAATGTTTAATTTAAATAAATTATATTTTAAAGAATTTTTGTAAACATAAAATAGTTGGGGTTAATTAGTAAATTTTTATAAGTATAAGATATTATTAACAATTATTAATAAAATATATTACTTTTGGAGTAGAAAATAGAATAATACATTGGAGTAAAACCTTACTTCATTTTGGAGTTGCACCATTTTGGAATAGCACCATTTTGGAGTAAAATATGGAATAATACATTGGAAATGTTCTTACTGCAAAGGATGGTAAATTTCAAGCCTCCCATTGTCCAAAATAATCAATTATTGCATAGAGTTAATGAAACTCAATGAACAAAGGTAGTTTATAGAGAGAGTGAGAGAGAGAACGAAGACGAAATAAAGCAGATGGGAGAGGTGAAATAGCCGGAAAAGTGAAACGAAGTCATTGTTCAGACAGAAAGTAACAACTGAACTTATTTGGACAGAAAGTTGTATCTGAAAATCGCCCGAGAAGACTGTAGAAGCAAGAAGAACTAGGCGGTGGAATTGAAGCTAGAAAAAAATATTTATTTTTTTATTTGGTTTAAAGGATCTATTGACTACTCGTTCAGATGGGTGTTGACTAATAAGGCCCAAAATATTTAAATCGGCCCGTTTGTAAAACGACGCCGTTAGCGAGAGGTTCGTTAAGAGTGTCAAGTCTCGTGAAGACGAAGACGAAAGCAGTAGTAGGACGGAAGAAGAAGAAGAAAAGGAGATCTGTATTTGATCATTGAGAAGAATGGTGAAATCGACAAGTAAGGATGCTCAGGATCTGTTCCGATCTCTTCACTCCGCTTATTCCGCTACTCCGACTAATCTCAAGGTTCGCCAATCGCCATTGTTGAATTTCCCTTCCCTTTTTGCGCATCCTTCTTCGTCCTTATGGAACTTGTTTTCTTTTTGGCAGATCATCGACTTGTATGTCGTTTTCTCCGTCTTCACTGCTTTGATTCAGGTACGCATATCGATGGCTTTTAGATCTACGATTCTCGAGTCGATCTGTTGTAATTTTTCAGGTCTTAAATGTCAATTAATTTGTGTTTCGTAGATTCGAACCCGTGATCAGATGCTGTAGGATAGGTGTATTGATTTATATATCTAAAAAGAAATGTGCTTATGAAACCTATAACTTTGAATTGCAATGTAGCTTATTTCGCATCAGTCTCTTGTTTCGCTTTTTAACTTGAATGATATGGTAAACTTGTTCTGTGTATTTCAAAAGATTCAAGATGATAGCAACAAATAAGTGATTTGACTTCTCTATTGATGATGCCCAAAAGATAAAGCACTGAGCAAGTGAGTATTAATCTGTAGAGACTCACTTTGTTTTTTATACATGGACAGGTGGCGTATATGGCTTTGGTGGGATCATTTCCATTTAACTCATTCCTATCTGGAGTTCTCTCTTGTATCGGGACAGCAGTTCTTGCTGGTAAGTTTAGCATTTGATACAAGAGAAAGATACTTATACCTTGTGAATGTACCCATCTTGTTCACTTTTTTGTTTATAGTTTGCCTCCGGATTCAAGTGAACAAAGAAAACAAGGAATTCAAGGTAGTTAATTATGCCATTTATATGACTATTTCATTTCTCTTTGACAATCTAACCCCCACTGTTTCTCATCTCCCTCCTCTTTCCCCATGTTTAGTTTGATTAATTTATACTTCCTTCCCCACTCAAACCTTAGTGACACTGTAATTGTAATGAGAAAGGTGTTCTCGTTAGTGTAGTGCAAGTCAAATGTAAGTAACCTTTGGGAACAGTTGTTAGCTATGGGATGATAGGCAGAAACTGGTTAGGCATTCTGAATATTCTAGGTTTTAGCTGGTTTTGGCGAATAATCCATTGGTCCCAACATAAATGATCTCTTTTTTCTCCATAGCCAAAAAGCACAATCAATATTGTCATCATTAGTTTCCTACATTGCACTTTACAATCCTCTTGCTTTGAATATTTACAGGATTTGGCACCGGAACGAGCATTTGCTGATTTCGTCCTCTGCAACTTGGTCCTGCACTTGGTGATCATCAACTTCCTCGGATAGGTTCCCGTCTCCTATCTTACGGTTGCTTCCATGTTATGGACTTTTTTAGACGTGACTTGAGGAATCATTACTGTAGTATTGAGATATTTTATATTTCTGTCAAAGAATCGAACTTTTTATGCACTAATGAGACGCTTGGTTTCGCTCGGCCTAAATTCTAACTACTCATAATCCGATACGTGTCAACAGTCACATGGTTCATGTTGGTGTGATCTCTGTGCCGTTCAGAGCAACTCCAAAAGGTAGTAATCTAATAGTTGAAGCTTATCTACTCGTGTGTAAAAACATCAGTAGCGAACGTGGTGTAGAAGAAAAAACTGTACAGTTGATACGTTTACTACACACAAACACGACTTCGTCAAATAAATTACTTGCTGTAGCACAGAAGAACAGAGAATAGAAACTACAAAGTTTGAATTTGCTCTTGACAATTTCCTCGATTTATTAGTTTAGAATCTTTAGGTGATTTTTTTGTTCTTGACGTCATAGGATTTATACATAGATATTGTTGTGTGCACACAAATATGACTTATTCAAACTAAGAAATGGCAAGACACAAGTTTTAATTTGGTCTTCTATATGTCAAAAAAAAAAAAAATTGGTCTTCTTGACTTTTTTTTTTGTTGATAATTGGTTTGTCTTCTTGACTCTATATATATCCACATTATAGTATTTAGAATTGTCAAGTGTTCCCTCCATTTAAAAATGTTTAAAAAGTGTTTAAAGAAGATATATTTTAGATGCATTTTCTATTAAATAGTAATATTTATTCATAAACTTCAAAAATATTTAAATTGAATAATTTTGATTAAAACTATTCTTATAAAAAATATAGTTTAAAGATGTGGAGTCTTTAGAAAAATAAATGCTTCATATTTTCACATACACACACTAAAAAAACAGATAATGTAAGCGAGTTCTTAATTTGGTGAAAAAAAAAAAGAGAAGTAAAAATATAAAAACGTGGAAAAGAAAAGGGGGAAGGAAGAGGAGTGGTCGTGGGATAAATAAAAAAGCGAGGAAGCGATCTCCTTCACACACACACGCCCTCTCTCTCTCTCTCTCTCTCTCTCTCTCTCTGCTTCGTCCAATCACGTTTTAATGACTCCTCTCACACTTTACTCCTCCGCCGCAACCGTAACTTTAACTTCCTCGCCGAGGGTTCCGTTTCACCCTCCCGCTCGTCGCGGCTTCGTTTCCTTCAGATTAACCGCCAAGAAGCTGCCTCTTCGTTCACATTCGCTGAGTGTGAGAGCGATGTCTGAGCTCGTTCAGGATAAGGAATCTGTCGTCGCGGCTAGCACTGAGAGTAGTGAGGAGCTCAACCATTCCCGTACCTTCTTGGATGCGCGCACTGAACAAGGTTAGTCAATCGAAATCGTGTTTCTTGCATTGTGCTTGATTCTTGATATATAATGGCTCCCAATGCATTTTCAATTTGCAGATCTTATTTGTGGTATAAAGAAGGAAAAAGAAGCTGGAAGGTTGCCTCCCAATGTTGCAGCAGGGATGGAAGAATTGTATTGGAACTACAAAAATGCAGTAAATGAATTTGCTTTTTTTATCACTCATTACTCTCTCTCTGTTTTCGCTAACTTTTCATGTCAATAGGTTTTGAGTAGCGGAGCTCCAGGGGCAGATAAGACTGTTATATCAAACATGTCTGTTGCTTTCGATCGCATGCTTCTTGGTGTCGAGGTACTTACTTCTCTTCCTTCAATCTTGGAGAAAATTCTATGTTTACTTGATTTTCCTTTGCTCTTAAATTTTCAGGATCCTTATACTTTTAATCCGTATCATAAAGCTGTGAGAGAACCATTTGATTACTACCAGTTTGTCCATATGTACATCAGTCCCCTTATTGATTTCAAGTACGCTCGAATCTGCACTCTTATTTATTCGCTGGAATCTTCTTCTACCAACGACCTTTTTAAATGTATTTGTTGTGCAGAAACTCTTACGTTGGAAATGTTTCTATTTTCTCCGAGCTGGAAGATAAGCTTCGGCAGGTCCTCTTCCCTCTCTCTCTCTTGTGCACTATTTTGCTTCCATCAACAGTTGACTTCTTTTCGTTTAGGACTATAACGTTTAACTGGTTGATATCAGGGACATAATGTCGTGTTAATATCAAATCATCAAAGTGAAGCTGATCCAGCTGTCATTTCCTTGTTACTTGAAGCGCATTGTCCATACATAGGCGAGAACATTGTAAGCTTCGAGCCTTGTTCTGAGTCAGCTATACGTTACTATCTCTCTACTTATCCCTTTTTTGTGTGTGGCTGCAGAAATGTGTGGCTGGTGATCGAGTCATCACTGATCCTCTTTGTAAGCCGTTTAGTATGGGAAGGTACCCTATCACAACCTTTCTTTTGACAATGGTATGCTACCTGATGGGCGCAACCTTGTAAGACTTCCGGGATTCCTTCTGCTTTCAGGAATCTCATATGTGTCTACTCGAAAAAGCACATGAACGATGATCCTGAGCTTGTTGATATGAAACGAAAAGCAAACACACGAAGCTTAAAGGAGATGGCTACATTGCTAAGGTTTGAGGAAGTATAATAGAAATCTTTTTGTTACTTTTGTAAAGACTCAGAAAATAAAAGGAATAAGGTTGATGTTATTCTGCACTGTAGGTCTGGCTCCCAACTAATATGGATTGCACCAAGCGGTGGAAGGGACCGCCCGGATCCTTCTACTGGGGAATGGTTTCCTGTAAGTTAACCTAATGGAATGCAGAGATCTTATCTGCGTCTGGTGGATATCATAGAGACACTGATGTATTAAAAACAAATGTTCAGGCACCCTTTGATGCTTCTTCGGTGGACAACATGAGAAGACTGGTTGAACATTCTGGTGCTCCTGGACATATCTATCCAATTTCTTTGCTTTGCTATGACATAATGCCGCCTCCACCCAAAGTAAAGTATTGCTACTCTTTTTCTCCTTCTCTGCTTTACTTCCCTCTCATCACCTAACTCATTGTGAATCTACAGGTTGAGAAAGAAATTGGAGAGAAAAGATTAGTTGGGTACCATGGTACCGGACTATCAATTGCTCCTGAAATCAGCTTCTCAGATGTAACGGCAGACTGCAGCAACCCGAATGAGGTTTTGTTTATTTACTTTAAAATCATCAAATGTATTAATCCAGTTTCTCCAAGTCCATTGTGCATCTCATCATTCATGGTTATATTTGCGTGGTATATGGCAGGCGAAAGAAGCATACAGCCAAGCTCTGTACAAGTCGGTGGATGAACAATACAAGACTTTGAACTCTGCAATCAATCACAGAAGAGGAATAGAAGCATCAACTTCAACAGTATCTTTGTCACAACCCTGGAATTAATCTCTCAAGTTGTTAGGGTAACACTTTCTAAACACCTTTCGTATGTACATCATATAAGAAAGTTCCCCATACAAGGTTGTTCCTGTATCTGCAGGATACACAAACAAATGCAGATATAATCACACGTTGTCGTAAGGGAAGTTACTTCACTATCTTCAGAAAATATATTACGAAGCCTCTCTCCCTGATGAAACAAAGAAACAGTTACCATCTTCGTTTCTAACGTGGGAACAAAAGTTGGGTTTGTGTACATATGAATAGTGAGAGACCACATGCACTCTTCCTAGGCTCATTTTAGATCATCACATATACTTTCTTCATTTGTAATATTCTCTTTTTTTTTCTGCTCTCGACTATATTGAGCCTGATGAATAATTCATTTTTTTTTTTTGCTTCCTTCCTACTCATGCGTTATGATTTTATTCCAACTTAAAATTTCTGTATAGATATCTGGGCTTTTGAACAAAAAAAAAAAGAAGATATCTGGGCTTTTGTAGTGATCGATTAGTAAACTGCCAAATATGCTTCTTGCAGTTTTTCTAACTCAGTTATTCAAAAGGAACCTTATCTGTTCAATTATTCCACCATCTTGACCAAAACCAAATTTAAAAAATATATTGACTTCTTGCAATTTGATTATTATTCATATTTGCCATTCACTATTTTGTTGTGTTCTTAATAATAACTTCATAGACCGCGTAGAGGGAGTGTGTTGTACTATCAGTGAATTGCCAAGTTGACAGAGTGGGACTGTCTGGTCTGGTTTGGATCTTATGTCACAATATAACCTTCAAGCTTCTGTCTCTGTATCACGTGTCCGTTTTCTGTTTTCTTCTTTCCACTATCCTCTCTCACTTTCTGATTTTCAGAAACAAATATTCAAGCTTAAAAAAGCAAAAAAATCAGTGAGGTATTAAAATTTATTATTATCTTTTTCTTTACCATTAGTTTACATTATGGCAGTGGCTGGCGATATTAATACGACTATTCAAGATTGGATTCTGTTCATCTGAGTAATTTACAGATTAGAAAAAGGAAAAGCAGCAGCAACACCACTCAAAATTTTATCATCTGCCTGTTTTAGTCAACAATTAACACTTTCTTCACAGTTAATTAGTGGTCAAATTATTTAATATATCTTCAAAAACAAAGCTTACTTGACAAACTCCTCATCATTATAATCATTCCGATTTTCTCTCAAGATGATGTGATATTCGGCTATCTTTTTGTAGTGTGAAAATGATATGAGGATTTAAAAGAATTGTGTGTGATCAATAAACAATAACAACTATCAAATCTGTTTCTTCTTTTCCTTTATTTTCTGCATATAGATATGCCAAATTTTATGATTTGAAACCGTACCTTATTCTGCTTCTTTGTCGTTCTTCTTTTATTTAAACTCAAACGCATATGTCTTTATCAAATCGAAGATGGAGCTATATTCAGGCTGATCGTTTGATGTTTTTATAAACTAACTAGTGCTCTCTGTGTTTCTTTACACAAGATAGTCAGTGATTCGTTTTATTTGGATTTTTCATATTTATATACAAAATTATATTAATTTTACTATTTTGACCATTTGGGTTATACAATATATTTTGTTAGTTTAATAGATGTTAACTAATAACTAGATAATAGTATATTATGTGAAGCATATTAAGTACTGATATTATAGAGAATTTGATTTATAAATTTGGATGATGTTTTCAATTTATAATGCAATATTAGTTAGTTTCAATACAATTATATTATATAACATTAATATTACTTAGATTTTTAAAGAAAAGTATAAAATGATGTCTCAGACTCTCAGGTTAGAAAAAACAAATTAATTATTTTTTTTATATATGTAAAAACCTAAAACATTATATATTGTAATACACTATGAGTGTGTATTTAAATAGAAAAGAAACATATAGTATTTATGGGCGAATTTACCATTTTAATGCTAAAAATAAATATACTAATCAAAATTGCCATTCAACGGCTTACAAAATTATGCTAAATACTTTCGTTAAATGAGTCTAGGGATCCCATGATTCTAATCATTTTACCGTTTTGATCTACTATTCTCCTGAACAATTAAATTGTGATGGTAAATGAAAAGTTACTGTTGTTTTCACTTTTCACAGCTTGATATCCACATACAGTTATCACGAGTACAAATTCGCGTCAAACTCAAGAATCAAAAGTGATTCTTTTATTTTCCTCTTTAGTTTTTGTAAGCAAGATTACTATTAACTATGGTGTGATAAGGTTTGTAACATTTGGACTCTATATTTCTGTGGAAACAAACTAGTTTATTTATTTATAGGCATTACAACCAGATTTAACTCTAGATTCTTTTCTTCGTTTTTATGCGAACTTAAGTAGTTGATGCTGTTTCGTGAGAAGTTAGTCTTGCGATGAAATCATAACTACGAATGGCATGAGAAATTTTGTGAAGGGCAATGAATCCCCCCGCATCTATTTTGTCCCATACTAATGTTTGTACACTTTTATTGTTAGTTTCTTGATTAAACGCGATTGGCATCGCACGTGCCTCTCGAATAGTGTCACATTCACATACCATGTTTATTTATTTTTTAGTTCTTGTCAGTTTTAAATTTGGGAATAATTATTCACTCGTTTATCGATCGGTTTTAAATCGCTCGTGTCCTTCGCAGATTTTTCTTGAAAAACTAATAAACAGATGCATCGATGTTGGAATCCACGACGTAAGGAGAAGTGTGACGTCAAAACCTTCACAGACAAACGATTTTATTATACAATATGAACACAGATTAAAAAAGATTGTCCATAGTTGGCTTTATTCGAATATACATACACGCAATGTAAGCTACTACTATAATTCACCCTCACCCTCTCTCTATATAGATTCTGATTTGACCTTTTTTGCAAAAAAGTTAAGCAAATATTCACTTATTCAATCGCTAGTCGTGAATCTAGCTAAAGAAAATGAAATAATTTGTTTTATTGTTTTCTGATTATGTATCTCAGATTTAAAATCATCTAGAATTTGATGATATATTTTATTTTATAAATGTATACATTAACATTATTGTAAACATTTTAAATATATTATTTACATTTGAGTGTTATATATTGTGTAACTTTATAATTTTATTGTTTATTTTTTTCTATTCAGCATTATTAATATATAATTATTTGTTTTATACTTTTTATTTTGTTTTACACACCATTGTCGAATGATAAAAAAACAAGCAATAAGCCATACTTGTAATGAAAAACATAGATATATCATTAAAATATCTTTTGAATTATTTTTTTTCTGATATTCTATTTTGTAAATAACACATGATCTAAAAGTTAGCTATGTCTATTATATTTTGTATATAATCATTTTAGATAATGGATGGATTTTTTGATTCTTTACTAAAGGAGGAAAAGAGGTGATTATAAAATTGGTGGTTACGGCATTGCCAAATCATGTGATGTCTATTTATCGGTTACCGAAGGCTACATTTAAAAAGCTAACAAGTGCAATATCTCAATTTTGGTGGAGTCCAGGAGGAAGCACAAAAAGTATGCATTAAAAAATCATGGGATAAATTATGTGCTTCTAAAGGTAATGGTGGACTAGGCTTTAAGGATCTTATTGATTTTAACACGGCGCTTGGAAAGCAATTGTGGAGGCTGATTGAGAAGCCAAATATTCTTTTTTCAAGAGTCTTTAAAGGACGGTATTATAGGAATGCTTCACCCCTGGAACCGATCCGTTCATACTCCCCGTCATATGGCTGGAGGAGTATTACTTCTGCTAGATCTTTGGTTTGTAAATGACTAATTAAAAGGGTGGGAACAGGTTCATCTATCTCAGTATGGAATGATCCTTGGATCCCAGCCACTCGTCCGAGACCAGCAAACAAAAACCTTCAAAACAGTTATCCGGACCTTACGGTGGATTCTCTCATTAACTCGAATCCCGAACATGGAATTTACAGGCAGTCAGGGCTTTGGTGGATCCTCATGATGCATAAATTATAGAAAGTATACATTTGAGTAGAAATCCGATGGAAGATATGAATGGATGGCATTTCACTAACAATGGGACATACTCGGTTCAATCAGGTTATCAAGTGGAGCAGGTCTATCCTGATAGGGAAAAATCACCAGAATTTATTGGTCCCACAGTGGATATACCAAAAGCTTTCTGCTGGAAAGTGTGGTGTCCCCCGAAGATACAACATTTCTTATGGCAAATCCTTTCAGGATGTATAGCGGTAATGAAAAATCTACAAACAAGGGAAATACAAGGGGATACACGTTGTGCTCGATATTGAGATCCAGAGGAATTAATAAACCATGTGTTTTTTGAATGTCCTCCAGCACGTCAAGTATGAGCTTTATCTAAGATACCATCGAACCCCAATATTTTTCCTTTTAGTTCTTTCTTCGCCAACATGGATCACCTATTTTGGAGAGTCAATCCAAGACTAGATGACCACCAATTTGCATGGATATTGTGGTATATATGGAAAGCTCGGAATAACAAAGTGTTTAGTAATAGCGGAATTGGAATCAACGCTTTGGGCTGAGGAACATGTAGTAAAGGTTCAAACGAGGGAGCATGAGGCACAGAACCGACCCAAGGTACCGACTTCAGGACGATGGTGCTTCATAGATGGTTCATGGAAAGACAATGATTTATTTTCAGGGCAATGCTGGTATAACACTTTACCGGGTTTTGATGGTTTACTAGGGGCAAGGAATGTAAGGGCATGTCTTTCACCTCTACACTCTGAGGTGGAGGCATTAATTTGGGCACTGGAAAGTATGAAGAATTTAAGACAGTTTCAGGTTACGTTTGCAACAGATTGTTCTCAATTGGTGAAGATGATTTCAGAACCAGAAGAATGACCAGTATTTGGAAGTTACCTGGAAGACATAAAGCTTTTTAAAAGAAGTTTCCTCAACTCAAACATCGTTCATGTACCCGGGACAGAGAACCTACAGGCGGATAGCTTAGCACGCAGTGCTAAGAAACAACCGTCTTTCGTCGTTCACATGGATGCAGAGTTACTAATTTGGTATACAGAGTCAACATGAATCTGTAAATGTTTGCTGTCAAAAAATAAAATATATCTTGTTGTGAATTTCAAATTAATTAAATAATATATAGCTGTAGATATAAAAGTTTAACATATGCTAATATTTTTTTTATAAAATATACATAATTTATGAATTTAACCCTTTTTAACTAAGAATGATAGTTTATTTTATTTATTTAAATGAAAGCAATGAGAGTTTCTTTTATTTATTTAAATGGAAGTAATTTTAAAATAAAATAGGTTAATTTACCAATTTTATATAGTTTTGTTTTATTTAATTCTATATTAATCCTATTTTATATAATATATTATAACTTTTTATAAAAATAGAAAAGAATTCTTTTTTGTTTTATAATAAAAAATTAAATTAATATTGATGTGTAATCATATTATATTACTAATTACGAAATTAATTATTGCATGATTTAAAAAAATACTTAAAACTTTTAATAAGATTTGGGTAGATATTTTCTCAACAGATTTTGTTATAATTAAAAATAAAATTTAAATCTATATTTTATCAACCGATTTGTTAGATTAATAATAATCAGTATGTCATATTAAGTAATTAATCAAATGGTCCTACTAAGACTTTTAAATAGTAGATAAAAATTAGAATCTTAAATTAATAGATTAGATAACTGCTTATTTCATCCGTCATTTTGATTTGCGTATCAACAATTTTACAATTGCTATTAACCAGAACTTTGGTTTCTCCCCTGTACCATTTAATTTTAAAAATACTTTGATTATGTATTTCAGATTTAAAGATACTTTTTTTTGAAACTAATAGTCATACATTTATGTAAATAAAAAAGAAAGTATTTGATATTTTTTGGATTATTCAATACCTACATAAATCACCAATTTAATATGAGTACAATTTTGCATAACGTAATACTTTGGTTTTTCAAATAAATTACTTTTTTTTCAAATAAATTAATGTCTTTTGGACGTCAGAAGGTACCATTTGTAAACTGTTTGTGTATTAAGAGAAAAGGGTAACTATCTGACAATTAATCGATTTATGCCATGTTTTCGGTGGATTAATATATATAGCGGAACAAAAGATGTACAAAAAGTTTAGCAATGTCACAATCTCTACCACCGATTTTGAAAATTTGTAAAGACAGTTAAAAACATAATTATGATAATATGTTTTAATCTATAAAGCATGATTTGATCAAATTAAAACTACGGCAATTAAGTGACGAGATGTTTCTTAGTCATATTATATGTCCACTTAATTTGTCTGGGATTATTAATTGTGCCTTCCACTTTCGAGTATCTTTTTAATTTATGAACTCCTTAATAATTACCTATCATTGTTAAAAACTTTTTTTGATAAACCCGGCTGATCCGGTTGTTCTCGGGAGGAACACATTTAGTGCTACATAGTGTTTTGACTACCACACTGTCTGATCCGAGTTTGGAATACTTTCCGACTAATGCGAGAGAACGAACCGATCATTTGTCACGATCCACCATGTAACCCACCTGAGCCGAGTAATGATAATTTGGCTCATAAGTGAAATCGAACCTAGGAATCATTGTTAAATTTACCCTTGTGAATTATTGAAATATGTATTAGCTAAATACAGATGCAGAAAAATTAGCATGTAGTGCTCGAATTTTTTCTATGTCTTATGTTGATTTGTATTCTCGATTATATTTTATGAATCGAGTTTAGTTTAAATCTTATATATTAAAACAGAAGTCACGACTTTGATTCAAGTGTAATTTGTTAAAAAAATAGACTTAATTGATCTATTCTTAAAGAATCATGTTACATTTAATATCTAATCTTATCATTTGAATTTTGGACCTACCAGAAATTTTTATTGAGCTATTAATAATTGGATTTAAACAATAGATGATCCATTGGATTTTTAGATAGTATAAATTAAATAGATATAATTTAATGTTGTAATACTATACCTTTATATGCTAAATATTTAAATATTTGTCGATGTTAACTTTTAAAAGTATAAAGGTTTTTTTTTAAATAACAAAAATCATATTATCTAACAATGATTAATCATTACTACCTTAAACCAATGAAAACAAATTTTAAACTATATAGTTTATTTTAAAAATTAAACAAAAACTAAATTTTTAATTATTTACTCGATAATATAAATATATGAAGTGAAAAGTTTAATTTTTTTAAGACTTTATAAATTTGTGAAATATTACAATATCTTTGAATATGACAATAAAACAATATTTTACTAATCTTTATATATATTTACGATTTTAATAATGAAATAATAATCCGAATATATATATATATATATATATAATAAGATACAAATACATGTGAAAGTTTATAACAATCTATTGAATGAAAAAAATAAAGTAAACTTATTATTTAAAAAAAAAATTGATAGACACATATATATTATAATATATATCAATTTAGAATTGAAAACAAAATATTTATATAAAAATAAATGAAAATAAAAATCTGCGCGGTTGCGCAAGTCGAGATCTAGTTAGTATAGTTATTATTGACAACAACAAATTTGTTTAGCCTATTTCATCGGAAGCTTGTTAATTTAATTTTAGGAAATTATAACCAAACCTTAATTATTTTTGCACCATATCATTATTTTCATTCAATGTTTTTTTTCGAATAGGTCTATCTATCTATACCATTATTTGCAAAGTAATTTTTGAAATCGAGTGGCGAAAGTGGATGATACTCTTAATGAATTTTGATCTATAATTAATTATATAATCAACAACAAAATTTTATTAATAATATTATTTTTAAAATAAGATTATTCTTATATATTGTTTTGTTATCTTAAAACATATTTTCAGTTATAAAATATAAAAATAAGATATAAAATAATTTATAATAATTAAGTGGTTAAAGTCAATGTTACCCTTAATAAACTCTATATATAAATAATTAAAAAGATTTTTTATTAATAATATTATAATTTTATAAATAAGATAATTATTATATATTTTGTTGTTATCTTAATTTTTTTATCAATAATAAAGTTATAAAAAACATATAAACAATTTATAATTGAATATTAATCAACTAAAATCATTTTGTAAAAAGATATTTTCTAAAATGTTTTTAAATTGTAAATGTTTTCTTTTGAAATTTTAACACAATAATAAACATTCTATTTTAATGAATTTTTTGTCACATATATATAATTTGATGTTTGATTTAATTTTTTTGTCGCATATATATATATATATAATTTGATGTTTGATGTTTTTTGAATTATTAAAATATTAACTAATAAATATTTGTAAAACGATTAAACCCACACGTACGTGCAAAACAACTAGCGGTTATGTATTTTTGTATTCGTTTTTAACGGTCTTACAACTTTTTAAGATTTACTTTAACTAATTTTAACCGTATAAATCTACACAATGACAAAAATATTTTATAGAGAGTTACAACAAACGATCATCAGAATTATCATATACTCCCTCCGTTTCAATATAGATGATGTTTTAGAAGGTTTGTTTTGTTTCAATTTACATGAAGTTTTGAGATTTTAAGGAAGTTTTGAGATTTTAAGGAAGTTTTGAAATTTTAAGGTTAACTTTAACTTTATTGGAAATTGTTCAACCAATTAGATTTTACCATCTTTTTTATAATTGGTTAAGTGGTTTTAAAATTATATGTTTAAAATATGTTTCTAGAAAAATGTAATTTTCTTAATCTTTGTGCACTATTACAAAACATCAAGTATTATGAAACAGAGGGAGTATCTTATTAAAATTGAAGTACAATAAAAATAACTTTTAAAACTAATATTTATTTACAAGTAAATGCGCTGAATAATTCGTAAGCCTAAATTTAAATTTTTAAAAAATATTACCATTTCAGATTGTCAATCGATACTTCCAAATATTCTGTGTCGGTGTTGTGACGAATAGTAAGGAGATTAGGGTTAGGAAAACAAATTTGTTGTGCAATCGATGTTCTTGCTAGGTGATTTTAATAACTTCTAAATAAATCTTAGTTGTATCAAAAGATGTAACCTCAATTTGGTAATAATTAAAAAAAAAAACTCTTTCTTATGTGTCAATCAATTATGTAGTTAATTAGTCCTACGTGTCAGCCTCACATTGAAATTGAAAAAATGTTGGTCCAATTCGATTTTTATATCTCACTAAAAACATTTAATACCAACTATTTGATATCATATGGTATTAACTAAAGAAAGGTGGCTATTTATTATATATTATTTTCTTAATTAAAACATACGGAAATACCTAATGTGATTATGATATATATAATAATTAATGATTTTAAATAATGAAGATTTGCTAATAATCTTTATGCTTTCTATCATTTTTGTTTAATTCTTTACTATTAAAATAAATTTCACAATTACATTAATCATATATTAAAAATTTAGATTTTTTTGTATATGTTGTATTTTGAATTTTTCAAAACGAGTATAAATTACTAAAATTGTTAAAAGTCTCACATAAGCTTTTGTGATGATTGTTTAAATTATTTTCTATAATAAAATGCAATGATAATAAAATCATATAAATACATAATTTTATTTTAATATGTGTTTATGTTAATATATGTACTTCATATCGTTTAAATTTAATTATATATCATATACGATAGCTAAGATTGATTGTTTTGATTTATTTATTCTAAAATAATTGTGAATAAACAAGAGCGGTCATTTGATTTATATGTGCAAGCCAATTTATTACATAATAGTAATTGATTTCTTAGTTATTTAATATATAATTATTATTTTATTATTTTATAATATTCAGAAAAATATAAAATAAATATTTATTCTGCACAAGGTGCAGATCTTCACCTACGTATGTATCTCTTTAATAATTTTGAATCTTAAACATTTTCTAAATCCCATGCCAAAATAAAAGAAAGAAATGAGAATAAACTCAAAAATCAATATTTATATAGAGCAATAACCAAAATAACACAAAACTGAGAAAACTATTGAAGATAGATAGGATTGACACGTGAACGTAAACTTGTCATAACCATAATTAACTTTTAAATTTCTAAATCATGATATAAAACCGAGCTGACATAGTTTCATTGTAACCAAATAGTAGGCATGAGATTTTTTGGCCTAAATGTTAGGTTTTTATACGATAAATAAGTTCTTGACCCAAAATATTTTTAAAAATGAGATCAGTTTATTAATAAACAAATTATGTAATTAACAAAAAAAGTTTTAAAATTTTGTTTAAGAGCCAAATATATTAATTCGATCAATAATATAATTTTTTTTCCATACGATTTTTCTTAAATAATTTTCATATAAATTTACCTTGCGCAAGGCGCAGGTCTTATCCTAGTATTAATTAATAAAATCTTACACTTGCTAGAGTAATCAATTGTTTCTCACTTAATATATAGGATATTATAGTAATCACATAAATCAAAACAATACCTCTTGTTTTTCTAAATATATTTATGGTAAATAAATTCAAATAATCATTTTATTTATTTTATATGGTATATAATTATATTTCAAAGATCTTGACATAAAAATATAGTATATTTTAATAAAAATATTTATTATTGAGACTTTCTATTTATATTGTTTTATTAACATTTGTATTTTCGATGTAACAAAAAATTTTAAAGCATTAACCTTAAAATTTTCGATGTGGTATTTTTTGATGCAAATTTCAAAATTAAAATATTAAGGTCTTAATACTCTTTCAATGCAAATTTCAAAATTTATATATTTATGTATATTTAAATGGAACATTGTTTAATTTAAACGACATTATATATATATTATTTTATATGAATATGTATTAAATAAAAATTTATATTAATACGATTGTATGATCATTTTTATCTTGTTATAACAAAAAATTAAGCTGTTGATCACAAAATTTATAAAGGGATTTTTACCATTTTTGTAATTTAATTTTTTTTTTAAAAATTAAAAATATAACATATAAGAATAAAACTAATTTTTATTATATGGTTAATGTGATTGTTTAATTTATTTTAATTATATACAATTAAAAATGAGGAAAGACGCAAAAATGTTATCAAATCTTTATTATTCATAATTATTAATTATCATATATATGTTATTCATGTTAGGTAATTTCGTAGTTCTTACTTAAGGAAAGAATACACGCTTCTTATATTTTGGGATAATATAATGTTTTCTATTAATTGGATTTTGGCCAAAAATATTTTCAATTAATTTTTGAGCTGCCACGTAAGCTAAATTGATATTATGATCTCTTTTTAATTAGTACAAACTTAAGGTTACAACTTCTTAAATGATTTTCAATTGATATATAAGGGATTCGTAAGTAATAAGTAATAAAACGGGATAAGTAATTTGCAAGTAAAGTACTCAAGATAACAAATATCTGTTTTTAACAAGTCAAAAAAGTTATTACTTGTGTAAGGCAAGTCAAATATCAAATATCTTTTTTTGAATCTTTTAAATTGACTGAATACGCGCCTTGTGCCCAACGTTATTATGGCCTTGAGTAGTGGTTTGAGAAGAACGCATTGCGGGATGAAGAATGTGTCACCATTCAACATAATCTTCTCTACTTCCAATTTTGTTAAAATTAAATAAATAAGAAAATAAAAAATGGAGTGTGGGACAAACTTAAGCGTGGACCGCACCTTGGTATGAAAACACGCAATTTGGTGTGGTTACTAGTGTTTTTTTTGGCTGTGAATGAGAAGTGCGGGAGAAAAGTAACGCTTGGCGGGTGAAGCAGAGTGTCACCATTCACGTGATTTTATTGCTAGTGCTTTTATAAATAAAATATTATAAATTAAAAAGAAAGAAAAAATGTAGCGGGACAACTTTTGGTCTGAACCGCAGTTGAACTTGAAAAGAAGGAGATAGGTGTGGTTTAGTTACTGTCTCAACCAGAATTATTTAAAATAAATGTTAGTTATCAAAAATACATTAAACCCATATATAATCACTAATGTTTTATCCATATAATATACATAAATTGAAATGTAAATGATCTAATTAACAAAATTAAGTAGCATAAATTTAAATGATAATTAATAATAATAAATATAGCATTAATAATATATCATAATTGAATATGATTTTGTAAAGTTTTTCAGATAGTTAAAAGATTTTTATAAATTAAATAAAAAATTCAGATTCTTAATTTAAGATCATTGTTATCTTAAAGCTGGGTTTGCAGAGTTTTCATGAATCTATTTATGTTGATGATAAGAAAAACAAAATCAGATATCTTAATTTAATTTTGACTAAAGAAAACTAGCGCATTTATAATTTTTAAAAATAAAATAATTGGCTATAAATTTTAGTAATAGTATTAACTTTCATATTTGAGATATATAAAATAATTTTTAAAAATTATATTAGTATCACCCCCTGATTTTTTAGTTTGTAAAATATAAAAATATTATTGTTTTCACATATATTAAAAGCACATTAAATCACTATCATAAATATATTATTTCTACATTTTTTTTATTTTCAAGATAATTAGTGAGTAGTAACATATTAAATGTCATATATATAATATTTTTAAACTAATATATATGTATATATATATATTAAATAATATTTGATGATTTTTTAGTCTATAAAATATAAATATATTATGTATCCCGCAGTTATACTATTCATTACACATGTCACCATTCACATTTGGTTTTAAACCGCTTCTTTTAGACGAACCGCACTTGTCCCGTAGTATGCGTTTTTCTAACACAAACCACACTTAAACCGCACCGCACTAACCAATCCGCTTTTCCCGCCCCGCTGAACCCGCTGTTACCATTCGGAGCCTTTGTCAAGTGTAGTTAGTAGTTAGACATATTACTGTAGGTACAAAATTTATTGTTTTTAGTTAGTAAAACTATTTTTAAAAATACATCAACTAATATTTTGTCTATACAGTGGGTCTGATTGGTAATGGCTGTAGCTCTAAAAAATTTCCTGTAGAAAAAAGTCTGTAGAATTTTTGTTGTGGTTTTAGATTTTATTTCTGTAGAATTTTATGAAAGGTTCCAAAAAATGTTCCTTTGTGATTTACTGAATACATTTTCTCCTGATGAAGTCATATACGAAGCAGTTAAGCCTGATTTTGTGGTTAAAGATGGGGTTGATGATGTCTCCATTCCTGAGGAGTTGATGGAGGATGTTGATCCTCGGTGGAAATATTTTGTTGTGGGCTATTTTATGAATGATGCTTCTCATATAGGTTCCATTCATTTAACTTTGAATAGGATTTGGTCTTCCCCGGCCGGGGAAGGGGTTGAAAATTGATGTCCAATTCATTGGAAAGAGAACTGTCTTGTTTAGAGTGGAGGATGCACATGTGCAAAGTAGAATAGTTAAGAGGAAGTTCTGGCACACTTCAGAAGTTCCTCTAGTGCTAAATGAGTGGACGCCGGAGTCAGCTAAAGCCCCACCAGATCTATCAGCCATGCCGTTATGGGTTGATTTGGAAAATGTTCTAGGTTACTTCTATTCAAAGAAGGGTCTGACTTTCTTATCTCGAGCAGTAGAGAAGTTTGTGAAGTTGCACCCAACTACGGAGCGTTGTGTCAGGTTAGAAGTAGCAAGAGTTCTGGTTGAGGTTGACCTAGAAAAGCCTCTGCCACAGAATATCTGTTTTAAAGAAAAAGATGGAAAAGATGTCACTGTTGGTGTTAACTTTCCATGCTTCCCTCGTGCTACAAAGTTTGCTCCAAATGTGGTCATAATGAGAAGGACTGCCATGTTGAACGGGTGGTGGTGATTATCAAGAAGCCGCATGTAGAGAAGCAGCAGGATACAATCATTGAGGGCGCAATGGAAGTGGACTCCATTTCGGGTAAAATGGTTTTTATGGAGTTGCTCAACGAACTGGAGAATTTCAGTAAAGGCTACTTTGGAAGGATATGTGAGTAACACATAGAAGGATCTGAGGCTGTTTCTGAATAATCTCAGCTTGGGTATTGAATCAGAGAAATGGGTTACTTTGGGGGACCAAGATCATCATCAAACGTCTCCTCCTAGAGAGAAGTTGGCGCTTGTAGAGGTTACCTCACCAAATAGTTTTCAGCTTCTATAAGATATCAGAGAGGAAGGTGAAATTAAAGAGGATGAAGAGATAACGGAAGAGGAAAAGTCTAAACCACAAACTGAGGTAGATGTAGAAGATGAGACTACCAACGGGGAGGGCAGAGAGGGTCGGAAGAAGATGGGGCAGGGCGCAGGACAATGAGGGAAAGGGAGAGGGTGTGCAGTGTTTGGGAACTCACGAGGATTGGTTAATGCAGTGGTGAATAGCCATAGTAAGAAGGTTTCCTCTCATAGGAACAAATGACGTCAATATTCGCTTGTAACATGCGTGGTTTCAATCAACCTCACAAACAAAATGCTGTCCATTTTTGGGTGAAGGAAGCAAAGTTACGGTTAGAATGTTTGGTGGAAACAAGAGTTCAGGAAGAGAGTTTTCAGAAGGTCTTCTCCGATACCTTTCCGGGATGGAAATATTTACACAACTATAGCTATCACAGACTAGGTAGGATTTGGGTTTGTTGGTCGGATGATGTTGAGATCGTGCCAGTCATGGTCAGTGCTTAGATGATAACGGTTTGGGTGAGGTTCAAAGACACTGCAGATGTGTTCCTTGCCTCTTTTATATACGGTTCGAATTGTCCAATGGAGCGCAGAGAATTATGGAGAGAAATGGATATAGTTTTGCGATCTGTGGCAGGAGGAACTAATCCCTGGATTTTGCAAGTAGATTTCAATGTTACAAAGTCCGCTATGGAGCATTCTAGATTTCTTGACTCTGCAAGAGAGAATCTAGCTATTCGTGAATTCCAAGATATTAGGAGTTGCGATCTGATTGATATTTCATACACGGGGCCGAAGTTCACGTGGATAAGTAATAGGGATGCAAGCCCTATAAGCAAGAAGTTTGATAGAATAATGGGTAACAACAGTTGGATCTCAAGTTTTTGTCAATCTCATACAGTTTTTGAGAGAGGAGGGGTCTCCGATCACTCTAGAATGATAACTACCTTGCATGCCAGCACTCCGGAAAACCAAAAGCCTTTCAAGTTCTTTATACATGTGGTGAAGCACCCTTAATTTTTGGAAGTGGTGGGTCAAGTCTGGAACTCCACAGCCCCGCTCTTTCACTTTCGAACAGTTCTGAAAAAGTTGCAGGAAAAATTAAAGATGTTAAAGTCAGAGCTCTTAGAAGGCTGAATAGGAAATCATACGGGGACCTTCCAGCGAGAGTAAAGGCAGCCTACAATGAGCTATGTGAGAAGCAAAATAATGCAATGCAAAATCCCCTTACTTCCACATTTGAGGAGGCTTCAGATGCTTGGGAAAACTGGCATCACTTATTTGGCGTTGAAGAACAGCTCTTTTATCAAAAGTCAATAGTGAAATGGTTGGGCCTCGGAGACAGGAACACAAACTTTTACATGAAGACTTGTCAAACTCGTAACTCTAGAAACACCATTGGAAGGCTGGTAACTTCAGATGGAAGAGTGCTCACTGAGCTGACAGACATCAAAGTGGAAGCGGTTGCATATTATGAAGCCTTTCTACAGGATCAGGGATATTCGGAGGATGAGGAGGTCTCGGAGGAAATATTACGTGGGCTGCTTGACTATCGCTGTAATGGACATGATGCAGCTTCTCTTGTTCGACCTGTTCAGGATGAGGAAGTACAAGAAGCTTTATTCTCTATGCCCGCAAACAAGACTCCACGCCCTAATGGTTACCCGATGGATTTTATAAAGCGGCTTGGACAGTTGTGGGGGAAGGACCTCGTGATTGCGGTTCAGTCATTCTTCTTGTTTGGAGTGATGCCTCAAAGAACTAATGCTACGCTCCTCTCTCTAGTGCCAAAGACTACTAGTGCTGAGAAAATGAGAAATTTCAGACCAATAGCATGTTGCAATGTGGTCTACAAGATCATCTCTAAAATCATGGCTTATCGCCTCAAAGCCGTTCTTCCCAAAGCTATCGAAGAGAACCAGTGTGCTTTTGTGCAAGGTCGGCTGCTTCTCAAAAATGTTCTCTTAGCAACAGAACTGGTGAAAGAATATCACAAGCCTCATGTCTCTTCTCGCTCAACCATCAAGTTGGACATCTCCAAAGCTTTTGATACTGTGAAATGGTCATTTGTTGAAGTTGTGTTGTGTGCTATGCACATCCCTGATCTGTTCGTTACTTGGATCATGAAATGCATAAGCACTGCTGCTTTTTTCGGTATCTATTAATGGCGAATAAGAGGGCTTTTTCTCCAGCTCCATAGGAATACGCCAAGGCTGCTCCTTATCGCCATATCAGTATGTCATCATCATCAACGTCCTCTCAAGACTTCTCAATAAAACTGTTTCCGATGGAGCTATAGGATACCACCCCATGTGTAGTGCTGCCAGTCTCTCATACCTGAGCTTTGCAGATGACATTGTCGTTTTCACGGATGGATCCTTCAGTTTGCTCACAGGAACGCTTGATGTTTTTCGCGTCTTTGCTCAGATGTCGGGGCTGCTATCAATGTTGCTAAATCAACAGTTTTTGCAGCAGGGAGGGGGAAGCGTGCACTCGAAACTGCAGCAGCAACTAGCGGTCTTACCATCTCAGCCTTACCCCTTAAGTACCTTGGATTGACTCTAACAACAAAAACGATGACCAGAGGTGATTATGAGCCATTGCTGTGGAAAATTTGTGCCAGATTCCTCAGCTGGACGAGTAAAGCACTCTATTTTGCTGGAAGGTTACAACTGATCAATTCAGTTATAGAGATCATGACTAATTTTTGGTGCTCAGCTTTTAGTCTCCTCAAGGTTGCATTGATGAGATTGAGAGAATGTGTTGTGCTTTCCTATGGAGTGGATCTCCAAATATAGCATCAAAAGCTAAAGTGGCTTGGAGGGAGGTTTGTAAACCAAAGGCAGAGGGAGGTTTAGGAGTTCGGAAAATAAATGATATCTCAGTGGTTTTTGATTTGAAACTGGTATGGCGGCTGTTCACTAGCTCATACTCGCTTTGGGTTAAGTGGGTGAAGCAAACTATACTAAGAGGACAATCTTTTTGGGACGCTAGAGCTTGAGCAGTGGGATCATGGCTATGGAAAAAGTTGTTACAGCTGAGACCATTAGCTAAACAATTTTCGTATTGAAGTTCAAAGTGGCAAGTCTGTGGGGGGGTTTTGGAGTGATCTTTGGCATCATATGGGTTGTTTGATTGAGGTGATTGGCGAAAGAGGAACCCATAAACTTGGTATTGCAAGGAATGCGATAATTGCTGACGTTATAGTAGAACAACAATGGAGATTCCGGAAGACAAGAGATATAAGCATTGAACAAGTACTCACACGAGTGAAGGAGTTCCCAGTGGCTCTGGTGCAAAATGTAGCTGATATAGTGAAATGGAAAAGCGGAGAGGAGGAGTTCCAGAAGTCTCTCTCTGCATATAACACTTGGAACATGATCCATACACGTTATGAAACAGTGTCTTGGTCTAAAGTAATCTGGTTTAAGCAAGGAGTGCCTCGATGTGCTTTTATCACTTGGTTAGCCATAAAAGATAGGCTCTCTACATGGACTAGAATGAGAGATTGGGGGATAGTACATGGGTTTCCTCTTTGTGGCGAACCAGAGGAATCACGTGACCAGTTTTTCTTTGCATGCCCCTATACCTATGAAATCTGGTTGCAAGTCATTGGTTCTTTGCTACGTCTTGCTCCTTCACCGGACTGGGCAGAGATTCTGGCTCGAATTCTCAGTGTAGCATATGACATACATGCTTTTATTCTTCTGGGGTTAGCTGTGCAAGTCACAGTCTATTATATATGGCGAGAGATAAATGAGAGGAGACAAGCACAGAGAAGTAGACCAGTGATCTAACTTGAGAAAATAATTGAAAAGACAATCATGCAAAGGCTTCGGTCTACTAAATATTATGAGAAGAAAGGGCTGGAGGGTTTGATGCAGCGATGGTTCCTGGCTCCTATTGAGTAAAGATAGGTTTCATAAAAAATAATTTTTTAGGTTTTATTTGTAAATAACTATTATTTTTCCTACGATGATCAATAAATTTAACATTTCATCAAAAAAAAAAGTCAAAGCACGTTAAAATATCAAATAATAATAAATTTTAAGTTAAATAAATATAATGAACTATTAGAGTAATGAAAGATAAGTAAAATAACAATGAATTATATGAGTCTGTATTCTATTTCACCAGTCACATTGTTTTTAAAAAACCTGCAAAGATATGAGAAAAAATTTTCCACTCACAATATATGAGAACAAAAAATCATTTCCTCTCCCTTTAATCTGTATGGAATGACCCTTGGCTCCCATCCACTCGCCCGAGACCAGCTAATACAAATCAATACAATTTATACCCGGATCTTACAGTAGAGTCCCTCATTGACTCTACCTCGCGTACTTGGAATTCAGAGGTAATTCAGTCTTTAGTGGATCCTCAGAATGCGAAACTTATAGAAAGTATTCCACTAAGCAGGACTCAGCGGGTGGATAGAGATGGATATCACTTTACAAAAAAATAGAAAATATACGGTCAAATCAGGATATCAAGTAGAACGGATTTATCCATATAGAGAAAGACCACCATTACTGATTGGTCCCACAGTTGATGTTTTGAAGGCTAACTGCTGGAAAATATGGTGCCCACCATAGCTAAAACATTTTATATGGCAATTAGTGACATGATGTATAGCGGTGCGGAAGAATTTACAAGCAAGGGGGATTCAAGAGGATTTTTTTTGTGTAAGATGGGGAGCTCCTGAGGAATCGATAAATCATGTGTTTTTTGAATGTCCTCCAGTTCTTCAAGTTTGGGCTCTTTCGAAGATACCATCAAATCCAACTATTTTTTCTACAAGTTCCCTCTTCACAAACGTAGATCATCTATTCTGAAAAGTTTTCCCGCAGATGGAGGATTACCAGTTTGCATGGATACTATGGTATATCTGGAAAGTTAGGAATAACAAAGTTTTCAGTAATTTGGATACGGACCCTATGGATACGCTTAAATTGGCCAAAACAGAATCAACATTGTGGGCAAAGGCACAAGTAGTGAATGACCAGAGGATGCCACTACCAATAATAGATACAGTATTGCCGTCGATCCCAGGAATATGGTGTTTTACAGATGGTTCGTGGAAAGAGGGTGTTATTTTTTCAGGACAAGGTTGGCTCAGTACTTTGGAAGGTTTCGATGGATTGTTGAGGGCGAGGAATGTTATGGCTAGTCGCTCGCCTTTTCATGCGGAGGATGAAGCACTATTATGGGCAATGGAATGTAAGAAGAATTTACGTCAATTTCATGTTACGTTTGCAACGGATTGTTCTCAATTGCTGAAGATGGTTTCAGAACCAGAAGAATGACCAGCTTTTGCAAATTATTTGGAAGATATCAATATCTTGAAAGAGAGTTTCACCCGATCAGAGATTATCTATGTACCACAGACGTAAAATTCAAAGGCGGATATTTTAGCATGCAGTGCTAAAAAGCAATCGTCTTTCGTCGTTCACATGAATACAAATCACCCGATTTGGTTTACAGAATCAGTATGAATCTATATTGTTCATGATAAAAATAAAAAATAAAAAATTTCTTCTCCCTTTGAGTTTTATTATCTTTTCGTTTCTACGTGTTACTAAGAGCACGATTTACGGTGAGTTCTCATCCGAGTTTTAACTTTAATAAAAATAAATTAATCAAAAGTAGGAAATGTACAATTTTTTAGATGTGTATTAAAATCCAACCGCCAAGTATCAACAAACTAGAAGTTCTATTGTTAAAAAAATTAATATAAAGACATGTAAATAAAATAGTATTTAGATATTGTCATGGTATATAAACGTTAAAGATGCTAAATTACACTATAATCACACCAACTTTTTTTTCTACTTTTAGTTTCATTTGTGCTTGCAACCTCAAAACACTAAGGCAAGGAATAATATGATGAAAACATTTTGAACTTTAATATTCATTTAGTCGAATACACCACATGGTAGAGCAGGAGTGGAAAAACAAGGAGAGGACCACAAAAGAAGAACAGATTTGTACAAAATCTAAAGTAGTAAGCAAACTGATAAGCTTGTGGTCGTGGGACCTAACCTACAAGACCTGAGTCATAGAGATCTTTGCCCCAAAGTCAAACAACATCTCAATACTCCAAACTGAAAACATTGTTTCTTCTTCTTCTTTTTCTTCTTTTATGTCCATGTGCTATGTCTTCCGTGTAAATCTTCTATATAAAGTCAAATTTTTGATACAATCGGGTCAATTACAAAACTAACTTGTTTATCCAGAAGACTTTCAGGGTTTATTTTTTGTTAATAAAGAAAACGTGGTAGACTTCCAGAGAAGCCATCTCTAAAAAAGGTAGATAAAGTCAATTGTAAAACTAACCTATATATTAATCAGAAAGAAGATTTTCATGTAAATCTTCTACGTCGAAAAGACTTACGTGGAAGTCTTCTGATCTGACTAACAGATCTGGGGAAAAAATTGATTTCATATCTTCAACTAGGAAGATAACTTGATTATCTTCTCCTGCACACAAAACTTCACTGCGAAATCGACCCACTTGTTAATGACTACGAATCATGAGCTTGAACCTTAAAAAGTTTAGAATCGAAATCTTGGGTTTGGATGAATATAGAGAGAAAATGAAAGAGATGTAGACTTCTGAGCATAGGAAATGAGATAGGAGGTTTGAAAATCAATTTTAGGTGCATTAAGAACTTCAAATTGGTTGTTTATGGTAGTTGATGTATTGATGGTAATGACAATATTGTAAATACTTGAAGAAGATGAGGATGATAGAGTAAAACATTCATTTTCAAAAAAGAAAAGTAATGGTATTTTCCGCTGCTTTGCTCACTCCGACGATTCTACATACCGGCCGAAAGAGACTTGAGTCCGAACTTTTGGGGTGAATAGAGAAAATGAAAGTTTCAAAAAAAAATCAAAGCTTAGTTTTCGGTTATATTTGAAAAAAACCCTTACTTATTTTTATCAATAAAATAATTATTTAATAATTATTTGTAACAAAATAAATGCATATAAAATAGTTAAATAATTATATAAAATTAATCTACTACATATATTGAAAGAAATTATTTTAATTTATTAAATATTTCTATATGTTAAAATTGTAAATATTTATTTTAAAAATAAATTATGTGTGATATATTTTTGTTCAATATAATTACATAACAAAATTTATTTATTTTATATATTAAAATAATTATTTTAGTTTAATAATAAAAAATAAAAATATATTTTGGTGTAATCTTTGGTGCTATAGTTGGAGAAGAAAAAAAATTGATGGTAAAATTATAGTAAAATAGTGTAGTTTTCGCACCAAAATAGTGTTATGGGTTGGAGATGTTTTAACAAAATAAATTTTAATAAAGAGAAACAAATAGTAAAAAAAAACTGAAGAAGAAACTGTGGATACGATTGGTAACCATCGCTTAATCACAGAATCATAGAAAAAATAGTTAAGCGGCGGAAAAAATGAATTAAGCTGCGAAAAAATTTAAAACATTTGCAGAATGGCAGAATACATACCAAATTAATTAAAATGCTTTATTAAATAAAAAAAAGAAATTAAACTAATTATTACAAATTTTGAAAATAATTAAAATATATTTACAATATTTTACTTTGTATTACAAATATCTAATTATTATTATTTTTAAATAGATTAATATCTTATAATATTATAAAACAATTATAGTATTTTTATTTACAACTTAACTATTTATCATTACAAAATTTATTGCTATTTATTTAAAATTTTAAAATAGTATTATCATATAATAATTTAACTAGAGATTGATCCGCGCACCCTCGTGGATATTGGTTCTTAAATTTTTATATATCGATATTTGTTTTTTATAATTAGTGTTATATATTTTAGATGGATAGTAATATAACTAATTGTATCCAAAAGACGTGGACCAAATCATGTAATATGATTATTTTTGGCACAAATATCCGAACCCGTTTAAGATACATTTTTTATTTAGATACTTTTAGGTACCTATACATCAGAACCAAACTCATCCAGACCCAGAAGAACTTAACTCAAAACTCACACATAAATTTATAATATTTAACCGGAGTCTAATTTCTAAACAAAAAAAACGATACCAAAAAAGAACAACCCATACCTAAATGGATAGTCAATGTTCATGCCTAACTAATTTTATAAACTAATAAAAATGACTCTTTCTATGTGTTTGACTAAATTAAGTGAAATAGAAAAAAAAATTAATTTAGTAAAATAATTATATGGAGTAAAAAATTAAGTGACAATAAATGTAATACATATTTATTATTTTGATTTAAATTATTATTTTATTCACAAAACATGTATTTAAATTATGTTTTTGGCTACGTAATTTTCACCTATCGAAACTAAAATAAATAAAAAAGTCTTAGTAAATGAACTAAACCAAACGTTTAACCATATGCAAAACCCAGTTATTTTATATTTTATATTTTATAATTGGTACAAAGTTAATGTTGATTAACTAATAAATAAAAATCTGCATTATTATTATTATGGTAATATAATTAATGATGTGATGTATTATTAAAGTAATACTTCATTTGTTCACGAAAGTAAGATTTCTAGAGTTTATTCTTGTTGCACAAAAATAGATTTTCTATATTTTTAAGGTACTTTTGTATACTTTTGAGAAACATTAATTATAAATATTTGAACTGGTTTAATTTTATTGGTGGATAGTTATTGGAAACTGTATTGAAAAATAAATTGTAAACATTTATTATATTCTTAATAAACTTGAAAATTCTAAAAAATCTTACTTTCAGAAC
This sequence comes from Brassica napus, assembly GCF_020379485.1. NCBI lineage: Eukaryota > Viridiplantae > Streptophyta > Magnoliopsida > Brassicales > Brassicaceae > Brassica > Brassica napus. The sequence goes on from NC_063438.1 coordinate 18,476,513, forward strand.
GTATGAAGTATAATTAATGAAATTGTTAAATTGATTGAAATATAGAAAGACAATTAATGTAATTATATTAATAAATAAATAAAAGGAAATTATACTTCTTTTTTATAATGTTATCCATATTTCCAAATAATTCTCATTTATATTGTTAATCATGTTTCTACAGTACAAAAATGTTTTTCAGTTTTAATAATATAGATAATATAAACATGTTGATTTTGTCAATAATCAACTAAAACTTACTTTTCTATTTAATGAAATTTTTCTTCATAGTTTTGTCCGCAAAAAGGCAAGTTTGCGTTTTTGTTTTTGCTTTTTTTTTTCATTTCATAATATTTCATAATTGGCAAAATACTTGCGTAATTGCGTCTAAAACTTGATTCCGCCATTCCCTAAGGTTACCAATCAGACCCAGTAAGACAAGCACTAAACCAATTACCTAGGAAAGGCACGTTCACTCTCTCTATCTCTCTCTCTGTCTCTCTCTCTCTATCTTTCTGCTTCCTCTGGTCTCTTTCATATAGCTCAGAGTCTTCCTCTCTTTCTCTCTCTTACTTCTGCTTAATTTCTCTCTTTATCAAAAACATTTTCCGTTCTTTACTCTTTTTATATTTCCATCACTCTGTTTTTTTCCTCTGCAATCTTTGTGTTCCCTTCTCTCTCTCTTAACGGCTGACTGATGCACTCTCTCACTTTGGTGTCTCCGCCGTGATTAAATGGGGTGCATGTTCTCTCACCTCGCCGCCAAGTTCGCCTTTTTCCCTCCCTCTCCTCCGACCTACCACGTCACAAAAACACCTGACGGAAAACTTACAGCCGTTTCCTCTTCCACTTCCTCAACTTTTCCCGCCGCCGGAGACGCATCGCTCGACGTCAGGGTGGTGAAGACGAGACGTGGAAACAAAGTCACAGCTTTTTACCTTAGAAACCCTAACGCGAGACTCACGCTTCTGTATTCACATGGGAACGCCGCAGACTTGGGACAACTCTTCGATCTCTTTCTTCAACTCAAAGTCAATCTCCGAGTCAATCTCATGGGGTCTCTCACTCTCTCAGATGTTCATATTCTTCATAATCCGTCGTCGTTTCATGTTGAGCAAAACATCTTATTGGCTTATTGAATTTTCTTGGAAATGTTTATATTTTTAATGCTTAGGAGTTCTGCACATAGACAGCTTCATAAATGACTAGAATTAAAATAAGCGTACTTGTTTCTTAATATTCATTGTTTTTTTCTTTTGATTTATATATTTATTTTTATAAAAAACATTAAAGCTTCTCTGTTTTTTTACTCCGTCAATAAGTTTTTTGTTGTTGTTGTCGTCGTCGTCTTTATATATTTGAGAAGCTCACGCTTTTGGGAAATGAGTTCTTGTCTTTGCCCCCAAAAGCTCAGATTTGGTGATGTTCCCGAAAATTTTTCCTTTTCTCTTTTTTTTTTTTCTTTCGGATTCTCCACAATTTTAGTAAAATGTTTTTTCCCTTGGTTTATTGACATTTTAGATTTGCGAATATCACATTTTGTTTACCCTTTAATTCAGTTTCAAAGTTTTTCACCTACCACGCTACTACCATCAATTTGTATTTACTCTTTTATAACCGTTTGCTTCAGCTTGTGACGGTCCATTTGTTGTTTCAATACTTAGAATTTTAATTTTGCTATCTGCAGGTATGATTATTCAGGATACGGAGCTTCTACCGGTAAGGTGTGTAGCGTCTACTTCATTATACTTATTAGTTAGATTTAATCTCGAGAACATTTATTCCCGTATAAAATGTGATTTAGTTAGCTTCTTAGGTTGTTGGGATTTTCTGCATCGAGCTCCTCGAGCCTAGGAAAGTCTCTTACATTATTGACTAACTGTGGTATATAATCTGTATGCTTGCTTGCAGCCGAGTGAGTACAATACATATGCGGATATTGAGGCGGTTTACGAGTGTTTGCAGACAGAATATGGGGTTGGGCAAGAAGATTTGATCTTGTATGGTCAATCCGTTGGCAGTGGACCGACTCTGCACCTTGCTTCTAAGCTTCCTCGGCTTAGAGGTGTGGTCCTTCATAGTGGCATTCTCTCTGGTCTTCGTGTTCTCTGTCACGTCAAGTTCAAGTTTTGTTGCGACATTTATTCGGTAAAGTTTTTGGTTTTGCTGGTTTATGGGCTTTATATTCTCGGTTTAGGAAGTGGCACTAGTACTATCCTTTTAGTGATTAGTGTTGTGTAATTGCAGAACATAAACAAGATCAAGAAGGTGAAATGTCCGGTTCTTGTCATACACGTAAGTTAAAAACTTAAAATAAGTCTCTTGTTTAAATCCTCAGTCTATCTGATGAAACTTTACTGATCTTATTACTATTTATCGGTTACGCAGGGAACAGAGGATGATGTGGTAAATTGGCTACACGGAAACAGACTATGGAAGATGGCAAAGGAACCGTATGAACCGCTTTGGATAAAAGGTGGTGGACATTGCAACCTCGAGATTTATCCGGAATACATTAGACATCTCTATCGGTTTATACAAGACATGGAGAATACAACCACTAAATCTCGTCTCAAGAAGATTTGGCAAGAAATCCGTAGAAGAGACGAATCCAAAGGGTGTTGTAGTTTTGGACTGTGCAGACCGAAATGCACTAGGTGTCCCAAACCTAGTTGCGATTGTAGCTGCGGTTGTTGCAAGTGGTCATGTCCGTCGTTGAAGGGATGTTTCTCTTGCTGTAAGAAACCGACCTGTGTTAGTAGCTTTTGCAAGTGCTCGTGTCTGTCGTTGAAGGGGTGTTTCACTTGCTGGAAGAAACCGAGCTGTGTTAGTAATTGCTGCTTTCCCAAGTTAAAATGCTGCTGTTGCTTTGGGAAGCCTAGGTGTCCGAAATGCTCTTGTTGGAAATGTCTAAAATGCCCTGAATCCGAGTGTTGTTGCTGTGCTGGTTGTTTTAGTTGGCTGTGTTGTTGTGGCGGAGGGAGGAGGGAGGGGGAGACGAGAGGAGGGACTACGATGGCTAAGAATGAAGGGTAATATTGGTATTTTGATATTCTTTTGTATATATTTTGTTCAAAGATTGATGTCGATGGTTCATGGGAACATTTAGTTTTGAAGAGAAACCCTCTTTGGCTCCACCTAACCTCTTTAGCCCTTTCTGCAGCACAAATGAAACTAAAAAACCGGTGACTCTAATGGTTTCCAGCTCTAAAGATGAAACCTATCACTTCTGTATCTGTATCGACTTGAAACCGGTAGCTAACTTTAATACTCAAAACTGTTTTAGGAGTCCAGGGTTTCACACGCTCTTGTTTTGTAGTTGTATCAACTTCAGAACAAACCAGTTGATTCACCCCGCTAAAAACATAGTAACCAACCAAAAATTGTACTCCCTCGTTTTACAAAGAGTGTCACTTAGATATTTTGACATACATTAAAAATTGATTAAAAATTTGAAATACATTTATGTTTTTATTAATGTCATCTATTTAACCAATACTCTCTCCGTTTGTTATTATATGACGTTTAAATGCTTTTCTTTTGTATCATTATATCTGACGTTCACGAAATCCTAAGCATATAATGACATAATAAGACTTTGTTTATCCTCACAATTGATAATGATACAAAGTCAATTTTAACATTAAACACTAACGAGAAGGTTAAAATAGAGATTCCATTATCATTCTTAATTTACGTGCAAACCTTTGAAACGTCGTATAATAACGAACAGAGGGAGTAATATTTTAGATAAAAAAATATTTATAGATCAGTGCATTTTACAATTAATATTAAGTAAAAATAACTATAAATTGCATTGAAATCGTAGAACAACATCTATCTATCTATCTTGCTCTCTCCTTAGAAAGTCGCTTAGGATTCCAGCAAGATAAGTCGAAGCTCCTGGTCTCAACACGTGTCCACTATTGAAAACTCACAGTTTCATTAATCGATATTCATTTGGGCCGGAAAACATCGAAGTTCCAGTGTTCGTCTCTCTTCTCCATCCAGCCGCGACCTCGGAACATCATCATTGAATCTGAAACGGTCGGAGTTATGTGTTTTCGTGTGGTGTCAAAGCCTTATTAATTCAATCTCCATCAATCATCTTCGCCACCCTTAGCATTCAGAAGTGGATCTCCCAGATTCCTTTTATCTATGTACGTTCTTATTTGTTCATTCCGACAAATCTACTTCTACATCTTGTCTCCATATGTTTTACAGATCCATTGTTAAATTATGTCATAAAGGATTGATCTATTTCTTCTTAGTGAGCACATGTATGTATCTGATCTTATTGTCCTGTGTCGATCTGTTCTTATGTCTCGATTGCTAATTGAAATCCAAAGCGTCACATTTTGTCCTCTTGATCTGATGGTCTAAGTACTTTTGAGCTGATCTTGTAAGTCAAAGAACACGGCCGGTGATGACGGCAATGAAGAATGGCAAAGAAGTCAACAAAGAGGAACTTTTTTTTGTCAATAATTGTGGCTTTTTGGCTTTCACATATCCAAACTTCTCCTATAAATACTCAACGTAAGTAAAAGAGAAGAACCATCCCAAAACAAGAAAACAAAGTGAGAGAGAACAAGAGATCGAAGAAGAAGAGAGAGTGCAAGAAAAAAAAAATTTCTCACAAAAATCTTCTTTAAGAAATTTCTTGAGTGTATTTGGGATCGGGTGTGAGTTGAGAGCTTGTAAAAATTTCCTGGGTTGATAATAAAAGATCTGTCGCAGGTCCGGAGACGTAGGCAACATTGGCCGAACTCCGTTAACAATTTTGTGTGTGTTTTCCCGCTCCCATAAATTCGGTTTTCCGCAAAATTTGACCGCACATTTCCTAACAACTGGTATCAGAGCTTGAGTTACGGTGATCGGTCAAATTTTTTTGCGGAGTTACTATTCACGTGAACAGTAATTCGTGAATAGTGAATTTTGTCGGTAACATTGGTTTGTCGACAAAGGTGTTCTAATACACGGTGGTTGCAGAAACGATGAGAGGCGAAGACGGTTCGGCGCACAGTATCGAAAAATTTGACAGTACCGATTATGCATTTTGGAGAATGCAAATTGCAGATTATCTGTACGAAAAGAAGCTTCATCAACCGCTGAACAAGAAGCCTGAGAAGATGGATCAGGATGAGTGGGAGCTCCTTGACAGACAAGTTCTGGGTGTTATAAGGTTAACACTGTCGAAAAACGTTGCTCTCAACGTTGCGAAGGAGAAGACCACGGAAGGACTCATGAAAGTTCTCTCAGATATGTATGAGAAACCTTCGGCAAACAATAAGGTGTTTCTCATGAAAAAACTCTTTCATTTAAAGATGGAAGAAGGTGGCCTGGTCACCGCACATGTGAACGAGTTCAACACGTTTGTCAACCAACTGTCACCAGTTGAAATCGAGTTTGATGATGAAGTGCGAGCACTGATTTTGTTGGCATCTCTGCCAAATAGTTGGGAGCCAATGAGGGCAGCGGTTAGTAATTCTGTGGGTACTCAGAAGCTTAAATTTAATGAGGTTAGAGAACGTATCATTGCTGAGGAAGTTCGAAGGATAGACTCTGGGGAGGCATCAACGAGTTCTGCTTTCAACGTGGAAAACAGAGGGAAAAATCCAGATAGAAATAACCAGAGTAATGGCAGATCGAAGTCAAGGAATGGACGGGGTCAGTCCAAATTCAGACAGCCTGCAGAGTGCTGGAATTGTGGAAAGACATGTCACATTAAGAAGAATTTCCGAGCACCACCGAAGAAGGAAGACAACAAGAGAGCCGGAGCCAATGCAGTGACACGTGAAATCGCTGATGCATTGGTAGTGTCTGTTGATTCCCCGAGAAAAAATGAAGCTCGTGATGGAACTGCAAATACCACCAAAGCGTCAATCTCCTATGTCGATAGCCTAGTCGATTAATGGGTGCTTGACTCAGGAGCGTCGTTCCACACCACACCGCACCACAACATTGTGGAGAATTATGTTACGGGAAATTACGGAAATGTATATCTTCCTGATGGATTACCTTTGGACATAGTTGGTATTGGAGATATCAACCTGAAGATGTCAGACGGATGTGTGTGGAAGATTACCAAGGTCAGACGTGTGCCAAAGTTGATACGAAATCTGATCTCAGTAGGTCAACTTGATGATATGGGGCACGATGTTAATTTTGGTGGTGGAGCTTGAGAGTCAAGAAAGGTTCTGTGGTGGTGGCTAGAGGTCATAAAAGAGGCACTCTTTATATGACAACGAGTTATCTAGACACTGTTGATGTTGTCAAGAATGCCAAACATACCAAGTTGTGGCATTGTAGGTTGGGGCACATGAGTGAGAAAGGGATGACACTCATGGTGGAAAATGGCGCTATTCCGGATCTGAAGATGGTGGATCATCAGATGTGTGAAAGTTGCATCCTTGGGAAACAGAAACGGGTTAGTTTCTCTAAAGGAGGAAGAGAGCCAAAATCTGAGAAGTTAGAGCTGATGCTGACGTGTGGGGACCCGCTCCTGTTGCATCTATGGGAGGTTCATACTACTATGTGACCTTTATTGACGACTCCACAAGAAAGGTGTGGGTTTACTTCATGAAGAACAAGCATGAAGTATTTTTGGTTTTCAAAAGATGGAAAGCCATGGTTGAGACTGAGACGAATCTCAAGTAGAAGTGTTTAAAGTACATCAGCGACGATTTCAAGAGATATTGTGCTGATAATGGGATCAAGATGGAGAAGACTATTCCTGGAATGCCTCAACAGAATGGAATAGCGGAAAGGCTGAACCGAACCTTGATGAGCGTGCAAGGAGCATGAGATTGCACTGTGGATTGCCAAAGACGTTTTGGGCAGATGCAATCAATACCGCAGCCTTCTTAATAAACAGAGGACCGTCTGTACCATTGGGATTTAAAATCCCTGAAGAAGTTTGGAGCGGAAAGAAAGTAAATCTTTCTTATCTAAAGGTGTTCGGATGCTTAGCTTATGTTCATATTGATGATGCTGCAAGAAGTAAACTTGACTCGAAGTCTAAGAAGTGTTACTTCATCGGCTATGGTAACGCAGAGTTTGGTTACCGGTTTTGGGATGATGAAAATCGGAAGATCATCCGCAGCAAGAATATTGTGTTCAACGAAGAAGCGTTGTACAAGGATAAGCTAAGAGAAGGCTCGGAGAGAAAAGAGCCTGGAGCTGTTGACTTAGAAGATATCCTGACACCGGAGTTGCCACAGGATACCACAACAGCAGAAGAAGAAATTTCTCAAGACGAGAGTGGTGAGGCTGAAGAAAGTGATGATTCTGAAGTGGTCCCACATACACCAGTCACGAAGTTACGACGGTCAAGCAGAATCATCAGAAAGCCTGTAAGATTTTCTCCATCGCTCAACTACATTCTGCTCACAGACAGAGGCGAGCCTGAACATTATGAGGAAGCTATGCAAGTTGGTGAGTCGATAAAGTGGGAGCTTGCAATGAACGACAAGATGCACTCGTTGTTATCCAATCACACATGGGAGTTATCAGATTTGCCTAAGGAGAAAAGGCATTGCATAACAAGTGGGTCTACCGAATAAAAGAATAACCTGATGGGAGTAAGCACTATAAAGCGAGGCTTGTTGTAAAGGAATTCCAACAAAAATAAGGCGTTGACTACACTGAAATCTTCTCTCCTGTAGTCAAGATGGTGACCATCAGAACGGTTCTTGGGCTGGTAGCACAAGAAGATCTGCATCTTCAACAAATGGATGTGAAGACGGCATTTCTTCACGGTGATTTGGATGAAGAAATTTATATGAAGCAACCCAAAGGTTTTGAGATCAAAGGGAAGGAAAGCCTTGTTTGCAAGCTGAAAAAGAGTTTGTACGGCTTAAAACAAGCTCCAAGATAGTGGTATAAACGGTTCGACAGCTTTATTAAAGGCATTGGTTTCTTGAGGTGTGAAGCTGATCACTGTTGTTACTTCAATTCGCTTGAAGAGTCCTACTTGATATTGCTTCTATATGTTGATGACATGCTGATAGTAGGAGTAGACTTGCACGAGATCAATAGATTGAAGATGAAACTCTCAGAAGAGTTTGCGATGAAAGACCTTGGAGAAGCAAGACAGATTCTAGGGATGAGAATCAGTAGTAGCAAGGAAGGTCTTAAGCTATCACAAGAGGAGTATGTGAACAAAGTCCTCAAAAAGTTTAACATGGATGACGGGAAGCAAGTTAGTACTCCCCTGGCAAGTCACTTTCGGTTATCCAAAGAACATTCTCCAAAGACGGAAGAAGAGATGGCATATATGGATAAAGTTCCATATGCTTCTGCTATAGGTAGCCTAATGTACGCGATGATATGTACAAGGCCAGACATTGCACATGCAGTGGGAGTCGTCAGCAGATTTATGAGCAATCTAGGAAAGGAACATAGGGAAGCCGTTAAGTGGATTTTCAGATATGTAAAAGGAAATCCAAGTTTATCGCGATGTTTCACAAAGTCTAAGACGGGATTGCAGGGATATGTTGATGCTGACAATGGAGGTGACGTTGACAGCACGAAAAGCACAACCGGGTATGTCTACATTTTTTGCGGTACTGCAATTTGTTGGGTTTCAAAGTTGCAGAAAATTGTATCTCTATCAAGCTGTGAAGCTGAGTATGTTGCGGTAATGGAGGCAACAAAAGAGATGATGTAGCTACAGTCTTTTCTAGGAGAGCTACGCCATGACCAAGGGAAAAGTGTGTTGTATTGTGATAGTAAAAGTGCCATCAATTTGGCAAAGAATCCGGTTTACCATGCTCGGACGAAACACATACATCGTCGGTATCATTTCATCAGATTAGCGTTGGAAGATGAAATGTTGGTGCTTGAGAAGATCCCAGGAAGCAAAAATCCGGCAGACATGTTGACGAAGGTCGTGCTGTATGATAAGCTGAGGTTGTGTGCAACCTCAGTTGGCTTGTTGGAGTAACAAGCTGGGGAGACCTGCTACATTGATCAAGATGTGAAGACAGATTGAAATCAGTCTTCAAGTGGGAGATTGTAAGTCAAGGAACACGGCCGGTGATGACGGCAATGACGGTGAGGGATGGCAAAGAAATCAACAAAAGAGGAACTTCATTTTGTCAATAATTGTGGCTTTGTGGCTTTCACATATCCAAGCTTCTCCTATAAATAATCAACGTAAGTAGAAGAGAAGAAGCATCCCAAAACAAGAAAACAAAGTGAGAGAGAACAAGAGATCGAAGAAGAAGAGAGAGTGCAAGAAAAAAAAAGTTCTCACAAAAATCTTCTTTAAGAAATTACGAGTAATTTCTTGAGGGTATTTGGGATTGGGTGTGAGTTGAGAGCTTGTAAAAATTTCCCGGGTTGATAATAAAAGATCTGTAGCAGGTCCGGAGACGTAGGCAACATTGGCCGAACTCCGTTAACAATTTTGTGTGTGTTTTCCCGCTCCCATAAATTCGGTTTTCCGCAAAATTTGACCGCGCATTTTCTAACAGATCTGAGTTTCTTTTGTTTATTTAGACCAATTGAAGTCGAGTTCTTCTGATTGTAAAATCAGGAACCTAGGGAGAGTGAGAAGCTACATTGCCTTATACTATCACCTAAAGCATATGTTAGGCCTCTCTCTTGGCCCAAGAGTATAGAATATGTGCCTTATGAAGAGATGACAGCAAACAAGAGGCTACGTTCTGAATGTGAAGGTAGCGAGAGGTGTTGATAAGGCCGAGGGAGAACTCAGTCAACAAGAGATCTATGTTAACGCTAGGTGCAACATGCAATAGCTTCTTCTTCATCTCTGCAACTCTGTTCTACTCTATTGTACTCTGTTTTCAGAAGCTGATTATCCCAGAGTTCATTTCACCTTGCTTTGTCGATTGTTTTAATCGGTGTTGGAGACGGGCGATGCGAAGACATGATGAGAAGTTCGACGACAAGATCCCTAAGCGTGAATTTAACAACTTTCAGGTATCATCTCATTCCCAGTTTTCAGTTCCTTTTGTATCCATCCCCTTTTCTTTGATCTTGACCTGCTCTCTGCAAAGTTTGTGAATTTCACAGAGATCATGAAGAGAGATTCACTCAGAGTCAGCCAAAGAAGCTGCATTTGCTCTTGCTGCTCTAATGGAGATTCCCTTTCAGTATCAAGCAGCAACTGAACTCAGCTTTCTCGGGTACTCCCTTAACTGTCTCTTTGATATTATCCTCCAAGAGACAGAACATAACTACTCTCTTAAACTACTTATGCTGTTCTTATCTTATCTGTAAAGGAAAACAACGGGCGTAGCTAAGAAAATAAACCCGAGGCCACCACCTACTCCTTACACACCTACTATACGTACTGAACTACCATCACCTGCACCAGACGAACATACTCAGGTCCTAAAACTTGCTTACTCTTTCACTTTGTTACTGCCTTGTCGCAATCAAATCTCATCTGATATTGTTTTTCGTTGAAACAGAATTGCCCAATTTGTCTGACTATCCGGAAAGACGTGGCCTTTGGCTGTGGTCACATGGTAAGTGTCACCTAAGAAGTCTTAATTGTTTTCCTATTACTCAAACCCATTCATGACAAGAACAGTTCACTTACCTTTGCATTTTTTTTCTTTTTTTGCAGATTTGTAGAGATTGCGGATCCAGGATATCAAACTGTCCCATCTGCAGAGTACTGATCACAAGCCGGCTAAGGCTTTGCACGTGATCAGTGCCTTTGCAAATAACAAAACACTTGCACATACTGTCTTTCTCCATTTTACCAAGTGTCTCTGCATTGTTCATGAATCAGCTTGTACCATTTAAATATCCTATGTACTATAGATGTTAGCTTGCAAACAATGATGAAGTAGAAATGTACAAAACATGGGTTTTACATTTTTCTTCACTGTCACAAAAAAAAAATGTTTGAAGTGACTGAATCTTGCACCAGTTAAAAAAAAAAAAACAAAGCATGTCAGATTCAAGAAACTGACAAAAATATCAAAGATACACAACAACAAAAATTTAACACATAATTTTTAAAATATTAAAAAAGTAATTGAGAAATAGAATATAACAAGATAATAACTAAGATCAAATTAATCATAAGAGCATAAATGAAAAAAGTTCATGATATAATAAGAGATTAATCATATTTTATGGAAATAAATGCATTTATGTCATGACTTCCAAAAATAAGTATAAATTTACTACTGATATACAAATAAAATGTATATATTTTTCAAAATATGGATTAAAAACGAAATAAACCGACAAGATATGAAAGTATAAATGAAAGTAAATAATATAAAATAAAACAAACAAGTCAATATATATATATGTGTATATATTACCAAAAAATAGAAGAATACACTGGGTTTAAAATTATCACACCCATTAAATTATGAGATTTAATTAATTGTTAAAAATTATAACATCAAATAACTTTAACCTAAAAACATAAAAAAAAATAAAAGAAGAAAACAATCACAAACATAATAATTCAAAACCACATTTATAATCAAATTCTTCCAAATATAAACAAAATTTTGAACCAAATATACACATATTCATTTGCGAAAACTGACTAGTTAATGTTATAACACCTAAGACCATCTTCAAAGTATTTTACTATTTCTACTTCTAAAATCGAGAAACTCTATAAAATGTGTAATATGCTCCAATGTATTTCTCTAAATTAGCAAGCTTTAAATATATATAGTAGCAAAATAGTAGTAATGTTATTTAGAAAAGAAATAGTAGCCTCTATTATAGAAGAAGTGATAGAGATGAGTTGAAGCAATTTGATCTCTAATTGATATTTTATAGAAATAGAAAGATAGTAGATTAGAGATGCTCTAAGAAGTCATGTAACTATTGAGAATATCATGTTTGTATATAACAACAACTTTTAGAAAATGATTTAGCATATTTTCACCTACTTCTTGCCATGTTCTGTAAATACTTTTAACATTCAATACCAACATAATTTTTTTTATAATATTGGGAAAAAATGGTTAAGGAACTTTGCATAAGTTGAATCTTTAAAATAATTATAGCAATCCACAATTGACCGACCAATCATAGATTACTAATTATCAAAACATACAACCAGAACACCATCTATAACTCATACATAATTACTATATACCCTAATATTATTTAAAATCATAAAAGTTAATATACACTGCTTTTTCAAAGACTTACATAACAGCCATGCAAACAAAAAAAACTATATAGTTACGATGACACGTAAAACATATTCCTATTCTGCACGTAGTGTGGACCGACCCTAGTTTTTTATATAATAAGAAAAAAATGCTAAAATGACAGAGCATGAGTATCTAATAATATAATCATCACATAGTAATTGATCAGATGAAGTAACTTTGTAATAAGACACAAACCATTAAACTATTAAAATAATTTTCTTTGATTCATATACTTTGATTTTACTTGCACTTGAGATTGAGATGATCCAAATGACTACGTATCTCAACATTCAGTTACGCATTATATTGAGATTAGTATACAAATCACCAGACACACTCCAAAGATCATCTTTATTCATTTGGATATGTACATTGCGTTACAATCTAGTTAGAAGCGATCTCGAGAAAAGTTCATGCGAATGGCACTTCACTTTTTCTTTGTTTAAATAATAAAAACTTAAATATATGTAACTATTCGAAAGGCCTAGTTAAAGCCTTTTCCAAAAAGTGTTGTGGACTCTATTTCGTTCAAGATTAATTTCTTTCTTATGAGATGTGGAACATTACAAGGTAGAATATTAATAGCTAAACATAAAACACACATACAAAACCAAATGAGACTAAAGAAATATTTAGGTTTAGCAACATTGGTAATGTTATGACTTGTGACACTACAAGAAAACAGCGACATACTGAGGGAAAAAATCGTCGGTATGTCGTCGGAATAACGCTATTCCGACGACATACCGACGAAAAAAGTCCTCGGAAATAACTCCTCGGAAATTCATTTTTCCTCGGAAATCCCTCGGAAATTTCCGACGGAATTCCGAGGAAATGAATTTCCGAGGAAATTCCGAGGACCACAAGTTCGTCGGAAAGTCCTCGGAATATTCCGAGGAAGATGTCGTCGGAATATCCCGAGGGATACACTTCCTCGGAATATTTCCAAAATTAAAAAAAAAAAATTTATTTTTTTAAATTGAAATTCGAAAATATAAAATTAAAATTGAAATAGAAAACCTATTTAAAATACAAAAAATAATAAAATAGTTTTTATAAATAAAAAAATGTTTTATAAATACAAAATTAGTTATAATAAATATAAATATTTTTATAAATATGGAATCATCTTTTTATAAATACAAAATAGTTTTTATAAATACAAAAAATAATAAAATAGTGTTTATAAATCAAAAAATGTTTTATAAATACAAAATTAGTTTTAATAAATATAAATATTTTTATAAATATGAAATCATCTTTTTAAAAATACAAAATAGTTTTTATAAATACAAAAAATAATAAAATAGTGTTTATAAATAAAAAAATGTTTTATAAATACAAAATTAGTTTTAATAAATATAAATATTTTTATAGATATGAAATCATCTTTTTATAAAAATAAAATATTTTATAAATACAAAAAAATAATAAAATAGTGTTTATAAATCAAAAATGTTTTATAAATACAAAATTAGTTTTATAAATATAAATATTTTTATAGATATGAAATCATATTTTTATAAATACAAAATAGCTTTTATAAATACAAAAAATAATAAAATAGTGTTTATAAATCAAAAAAATGTTTTATAAATACAAAATTAGTTTTAAAATATGAAATCATCTTTTATAAATCCAAAAATCGAATTTATATACAAAAAACGTTTTTTATATTCAAAAATAGTTTTTATAAATACAAAAATAAAAAATAGTGTTTATAAATAAAAAAAATGTTTTATAAATACAAAATTATTTTTAATAAATATAAATATTTTTATAAATATGAAATCATCTCTTATAAATCCGAAAATCGAATTTATATACAAAAAACGTTTTGTAAAATCGAATTTATATAGAAAAACGTTTTGTAAATACAAAAATAATAAAAAATTTATAAGAAAATTCTAAATCAATTCAACACAACCAAATCATAATTCTAAACCTATTACACAACAAATCACAATCCTACCCAATCACCCTTACAAAAATCTATCAAAAAACTTCTAAAATCATCAAATCTACTTAAGAACCTAACAAATAGGACATAAGAGAGTGGGATAAGGTCCTTACATGATTTGTAAGGGAATGGAGAGGATTCGCCGGAGATATCGTCGCGAGAGAAGGTGGAGAACGCCGGAAGGAGAGAGAGATCGCCGGAGAGGAAGAAGAGAGAAATGGGGAAGAAGATGTGTTTCGAGTTTATAAAACCTAGGGTCCGACGGATATTTTCCGTCGGAATTTCCTCAGTATTTTCAATTTTAATTTTCGCAAAATATTTGGCGGCTTGTTTGCCCGGTTAAATGAAAATATTCCGAGGAAATTCCGACGGCCACTTAAATATCCGTCGGAATTTCCTCGGAATATTTTCATTAATTCGAGGAAAAAGAATATCATGTGCATGTATTTCTATTAATTTATATTGTTCCTCGGAATTTCCTCGGAATATTCCGAGGAAATTCCGAGGAACACATGTTTGGGGTTTCAAAACATCAAATTTTTTTGCCCTATATCATTTCTTATACAAATGCAATGCATACCATTGAGGAATCTTTGTATAGATGATCATAAACCATGAAATAACAAAATTTCAAAACGAATTGTAAGTATTCCCTTTACCGTTCATTAAAGTGTATAAGTGTTTCTCTTATGTTGTGGGGATTTCGTTCATACAATCGGAAAAGTGTTATATAAGTGTTTCACTTAAACAAATTTTGACTTCATAATCAGTCTAAGACACTTAATAGGGGTTATATAAGTGTTATTCAAACCGCAAAACGTTGTTTTCAGTTTAAAAACCATACTTCCTCGGAAAAGCCTCGGAATATTCCGAGGAAATTCCGAGGAAAAACAAGTGTTCCTCGGAATTTCCTCGGAATATTCTGAGGCTTTTCCGAAGAAACAGAAACCGTAAAAGCAAAGCCCTGAATCGTCGGAAAAGCCTCGGAATATTCCGAGGAAATTCCGAGGAACACTTGTTTTTCCTCGGAATTTCCTCGGAATATTCTGAGGCTTTTCCGAGGAAGTAGGGTTTTTAAACCGAAAACAACGTTTTGCGGTTTGAATAGCACTTATATAACCCTTATTAAGTGTCTTAGACTGATTATGAAGTCAAAAATTTGTTTAAGTGAAACACTTATATAACACTTTTCCGATTGTATGAACGAAATCCCCACAACATAAGAGAAACACTTATACACTTTAATGAACGGTAAAGGGAATACTTACAATTCGTTTTGAAATTTTGTTATTTCATGGTTTATGATCATCTATACAAAGATTCCTCAATGGTATGCATTGCATTCCGAGGATCTCATTTTCCGTCAGAATGTCCGTCAGAATTACGCTGTTTTCTTGTAGTGTGAGTTATGACTTATGACCAACGATGAATCCAGTAGTGTTTTATGTTTTTTTAAACCAATTAATAGTTTCGACAGGCATACGAAACTTGACTCGTTAAACGTTCTAACTCCCTCAGAAATATAATACTGTTTAGAATTTGTAGTAGAAGAAATAGACAACTGTTTATAGTTCAAAGTCAAACCTAACATATATCATTTGCCAGAATGAGTACGAATTGTAATTATTACGATCAGGATGACGCTCTTTTACAAGTTGTTTCTACGAAACCAAATACTTTTCATTTGTATGACTAAAGCATAGTAATTTAATAAACTTTATATTTCATAACGAATTAACGCGTGACTACTGCATTTAATAATAAATAAACATGTTCAAGCTTTTTTGTAATATTAATGCTTAAAATATATATATATATATATATATATATATAAATGCTTGATATTGATATAAAAATATGATAAGCCTATTTATCAATGCATATATATATATATATATCATATAGTTCTATATAATTACTAATTAGTCAAAATATAAAAAAACGTATAAGAAATATGAGCAAGGGAGTATTTTTGCAGAAGTATGTTGATTAAGAAATTTGCTGTTCGAGCTTCACTACCCACTTTAACATATGTCACTCTTTTTTGTTTTTGCAACAACATAAATTTATTTTATCTTGCAAGCAACGCAATTAAATATCAGAGGACAAACACATGTTGAAATGGATCTCCATTTCGTTTGTAAAAAAAGTTGATATGGGACGTGTTAAAGTTCTTTTTTTCAGGCTCATGGGTCTACAGTCTTCTTACACTGTTCAATTAGGATTTCAGTTCTGTTTTTCATTTTTTTTATTTCAATTTATAAGAACTACCTAACATATTAAAACCATATTTACTTTAGTTTAGTTCGGTTTATATACTTTCGATTTATTCAGTTTTATACCAAAAAACGATAACTTTAATTATCTTTTATAAATTTTTGTGAATTTTAGTTTATATCTGTAGACATCAGATATATTAAAACATGAAAATATTTTCAGTACTATAGCTTTTAAATATAATGTTTTCCCAAATTTTCTTAACTATTTAAACAATAACTAGTAAAAGAAAAAATAATATGTATGATTTTTATAAAATAAAAGTGAGAAAAATTATTAAAATCATAATATTATTAAATAACTTAAATTCAGCATATATTTGTTTATCAACAAGACATTATATTTTACTCAATTTCATGGTAAATTAAAACAAAATAAAATTATTACGATAAACATTTAAATACTTATATAATTTACATATAACTGTACAATTATATTTTATTGAATCGATTTTTTTTCCTTTGATTTGATCGGTTTATATACCAGACCATATCTATATGTTGGGTTTTACCAAATTGAAAACCCCTAAATCCTTTTAGAGTTCTTTCAAAACTTAAGAACACTTACTTTTCTTTTTTGAATCAATTTGTATAAAAACATTTCTTCATTGGTTAATACATTTAACAATTTACCAAAATACTTAAGTTAATGTGTTTATGAAAAAGGTTGTGATTCAAGATTGAATATGGCGTGATGATGTAAACTGACCTTTCCCCTGAATTAGATTTCTGTTGAAAACTCTTTTATCGTAATTTGACAATTGAAATAATTATGGGTCGTGTTTTAGATCTAGCCCAGAATTTGGTGAACGAGTTATTCATCTTGAGAGAATAGGTTTTGAGGGTTTCGATGAGCGAGAATCGTTAAACCTTAAGGTTGATGATTGAGCATACGAAACCACACATTTGAAAATTGTGATGACTGCAAGTCTGCAATGTATGAGTCATGGTTCTAAATAACCGACATGGAATTGAGTTTAATATACTAGGAATTGAGTGTGTGCTAATACATGATAATATCCTTTACCACTACAATATAAAAATGATACTTGTTATTTTTTTTATACTTGTTATTTGAAATCAATTTTGTGTGTTTACAAAGTTTCCTCTTACCTTCGACCGTTTCCATGTTTAATTTGGTCCTAATATTTCTATTCCCTGAGTCAGCTAGTTGTGGACAAGTTCATAATCTAATGTAGAAAAAACTTATGATTGAATTCTGAAAATATCCCCTATAGTTTACTTGTTTCAGAATCTTTTGTTATAAAAAAAAAAAGTTAAGAAACATCAATTAATTTATTACATAACTCATAATCTTTATATTCCATTAAAGTTCTTATTGTTTATAAATGTCAAACAGACTAATCCTCATCTAAATAGCCTAATATGGCCCTAATCCATAGCAGACTTGATTATTTGATTAGCGCATGCAGCTTTTATATATATATATATATATTATATACATATATGTCTAGATCTATTTTACTATTGGTCTTTTTTGATATCTCTGATTTTTTTTTTGATAAATTCTATCGACTGAGTCGGTTTTAAGAAAAACATACTTAGTTTTACAGGGTAAACTAGCTACTACACTGTCCAAATTTAAAATATATTCGGACTAATATTAAAAGGTGAACCACTATGTAAACTAATTGGGCCAAAGCCCGAATCTAAACTGATCAAATGATGATAATTTAGTTCCTAAAAAAGAATTGAATCAATAATTGATGTGGATACACACCAAGCCTCATGTCCTTGACTAGTTTTACGTACTAGGAATTGAATATCTGCTAATACATGAAAATATCTTTTAATACTTACAATGAAAAAGATAGGCTTGTTATTTGATATCAATATTTGTGTGTTTACAAATTTTCCCCAGTTACCTTTGACCGTTTCCATGATTGGTCCTGAATCCTGATATTTCTCTTGTCTAAGTCACCTAGTTGTGGACGAGGTCATAATAAAATGTAGGAAAAACTTATGACTGACTTTGTTACAAAGAAAAAACTTATGACTAAATTCTGAAAAAATCCTCTATAGTTACTTGTAATCCCCATTTCGACCGGTCTCTTCCTTTCTTTCTGCAAGGCAATAACAGCTGTCAACGCATTTTAATTAATGTCTTAAACACTAAGTTAATGTCTTAAATACTAAGTTCCAAAAATTAAAGATAATAACATATACGATTTAAGGAAACAAAATCTCTCCCACCATTTGTTGACCATTCAAGAAGATATCGTAGAAAACCTCAATCGCAAAAACCCTTAAGTACACACAACACTACATTAATACACCTTACGAATTAAATTTTCCATTATATTTTCTCTGATAAGTTTCGTTGGTTCGTAAGAAAACAAAGTTTGGTTTGCGTTTATGGTTGATGAAAAATTAGAGAAGAAATAACATTTACAAAATCTCGTCACTGATTCTGATTTCATCCAATAAGGTAACAGTTTCTTTTGGATTTAATTCCCAATAATCTTCAATATAATTAACTTACTTGACGAAATAAAAACAGAGTATTGATTCATCTTGAATCTGAGAAACCTTTTGACTCAGATTCCGGAGTCTAAACAATGTTGGGTGAGACATCTAGCAAGAATCCAAGAATCAGCCACGTGTCCATTTCCACCGGAGATATCTGCAGCGAATTCGGAAGCAGCTCCGATTTCGCTAACTACACCGTCCATGTCCCTCCGACGCCGGATAACAATCCGGCTCCGCTTCACATCGCTCTCCAAGACATCGACACCGGTTCATCTTACAAAGACGACGACTTGGATCAAACCGAACTGAGAATCAGTGAAGAAGAAGATGCCTTGCTCTACAAGGTATCTCAGCCCTTAACCCGTGTTGTCAAAATCTCTCCGATCATCATCGCTCTGTATCGGTACACTCTTATCTCTCTGTCTTTGAGATATTTCACTGTCGTGTCGGTTACAAACACTCTGAGATGCGATGTGTTGTGTTGTGTCATAAAAAGCGTGATCTTGTAAGGATGTTTCTTAAGATTTTCTGACAATGTTTTTTTTCTTTCTTTTCAGTATTTTAATATTTGTCCGAATCGTAGCACTATGTCTGTTTCTCTTTTGGAGAGTGAAACACAAAAATGAGAAAGCAGTGTGGCTATGGTTGCTCTCTGTAATCTGCGAATTCTGGTTTGCTTTCTCTTGGTTAATCGACCAAATCCCTAGGCTGTATCCGGTTAACCACGCAACCGATACGGAAGCCTTGAAGGCGAGATTCGAATCACCAAACCCGAACAACCCGACCGGGAAATCGGATCTTCCTGGAATCGATGTGTTTGTTTCAACTGCTGATGCAGAGAAGGAGCCACCGTTGGTTACAGCCAACACAATCCTTTCGATATTGTCGGTCGATTATCCTGTTGAGAAGCTTTCTTGCTATCTCTCCGACGATGGAGGCTCGCTTCTAACGTTTGAAGCAATGGCTGAAGCTGCTAGCTTTGCGAAAATATGGGTACCTTTTTGCAGGAAACATAAGGTGGAGCCGCGGAATCCGGAAAGTTACTTCGGTTTGAAGAAAGATCCTTACAAGGGTAAGGTGAGGCATGATTTTGTTAGAGAGCGAAGGTATGTGAAAAGGGGTTACGAGGAGTTTAAGGTTCGGGTTAACGCGTTGTCTCATTCGATTAGAAGGAGATCTGATGCGTTTAATAGCAAAGAAGAGATTAAAGCCTTGGAGAAATGGAAGAACTGGAAAGTGAAAGTTGAGGAAGACCAAGTCAAGGAACCAAGGCCTGCTATAGTAGCTCCTAAAGCTACTTGGATGAGTGACGGCACGCATTGGCCTGGTACTTGGACTGTTCCTTGTCAGAACCATTCCAGAGGTGACCATGCTAGTATTATACAGGTAAATGAAAACAAATGGTTTGAATCTCTAACTTGGTTCGTGTTTTGACTTGGAGATTTAATTTATTTATTTATTTATTTGCAGGTGTTGCTTGATCCTCCTCAAGATGAACCGGATAATGAGAGAGGTGGTGGGGGGAGCGCGCTGGATTTCGAAGGAGTAGACACTCGTTTACCGATGTTTGTGTACGTGAGCCGCGAGAAACGGCCTAGTTATGATCATAACAAGAAGGCAGGAGCTATGAACGCTTTGGTCCGAGCCTCAGCTATAATGTCTAATGGACCGTTCATATTGAACTTAGACTGTGACCACTACGTCTACAACTCTATAGCCTTTAGGGATGGGATCTGTTTCATGATGGACCAAGATGGCGACCGCGTCTGCTATGTTCAGTTTCCGCAGAGGTTCGAAGGCATCGATCCCTCTGACCGCTATGCTAACAAAAACACTGTTTTCTTCGACATTAACCTCCGGGCTCTCGATGGGATTCAAGGTCCGATGTATGTCGGGACAGGGTGTTTGTTCCGAAGAACCGCGCTTTACGGTTTCGACCCGCCTGATCTTCCTGTGGAGACAGAACCGTCTGGAGGCTGTTGCTGTTGTTTCCCGCAGGAAAAGAAACGCAGTCCTGCAACCGTAGCTTCTCAACCAGCATACTACGTCGACGTTGAGGAGGAAGATCAGTTTGATGTCAATCTGATTAGGAAGCATTTCGGTAGCTCGAGTATGCTAGTGAGTTCCGTAAAGGTCGCGGAGTTCCAAGGTAAGCCATTAGCCATGGGACATTCGAGCATACGTGGACGCCCTCCTGGCTCCTTGACATGCGGCCGCGAGCCACTGGACGCCGCGGCCATGAGCGAGGCGGTTAACGTGATCTCATGCTGGTACGAGGACAAGACTGAATGGGGAATCAGCGTCGGGTGGGTCTACGGATCGGTTACGGAAGACGTGGTGACAGGTTTTAGAATGCATGAGAAAGGATGGAGATCCTTCTACTGCGTAACCGAACCAGACGCGTTTCGTGGATCCGCGCCTATAAACTTGACCGATCGGCTCCACCAGGTTCTCCGTTGGGCTACAGGATCAGTTGAGATATTCTTCTCCAGAAACAACGCTATTGTAGCTGGTAGGAAACTCAAATTCCTCCAGAGAATCTCCTACGTCAACGTCGGAATCTACCCGTTCACCAGCATTTTCATCTTAACCTACTGCTTCCTCCCTCCGTTTTCTCTCTTCTCCGGCCAGTTCGTGGTTGATAGCCTTGATCCAGCGTTCCTTATTTACCTTCTGACCATCTCTTTGTCTCTATGTGGGTTAGCTGTTCTTGAAGTCAAGTGGTCAGGGATCTCTTTAGAAGAATGGTGGAGAAACGAGCAGTTCTGGTTAATCGGTGGTACCAGCGCTCATTTAGTCGCTGTTCTTCAAGGTTTCCTCAAAGTCATTGCCGGAATCGAAATCTCCTTCACGTTGACTTCGAAATCTTCAGGAGATGACGAAGACGACGAGTTCGCTGATCTCTATCTGTTTAAGTGGACGTCTTTGATGATCCTCCCGTTAACGATCATAATCTTGAACATCGTGGCGATTCTTTTCGCGTTTTGTCGGACCGTTTTCAGTGATATTCCACAGTGGAGCAATCTCGTTGGTGGGACTTTCTTCGCCGTTTGGGTTTTGGTTCATATGTATCCGTTTGCCAAAGGATTGATGGGAAGAAGAGGAAGAACTCCGACAATTGTTTATGTTTGGTCGGGACTTATCGCTATTTGCATCTCTCTTCTCTACGTTACCATTAAGAACTCGGAGCTTAATGGAGGATCATTTCAGTTGACTTAAAATATTATTTTTCTTATGCATGTTTTTAATTATTTTCTTGACTCTCTATGACGTTGATCTTTTTCGTTTTATTTCGCTCCCTTGCTTACTATTGATATTTTTTTTTTTTTTGGTAAAAATGTAAAGATATTATTACTAGGATTTTATATTTTTGACAGAACTACAAGGACGACAAGGAGCGGATAAATAAAAATAAAGTCTAAACACAAACTCTATCTAGCCTAAACAGGGGCAGACACAACAACCCAAACCGAAAGCCGGAGGCTCAGCTAAATTAGTACCAACCGCTTGCCGCAAAAGAACGAACCAAGTTCAACCGAGAGTCGGAACCCGGTAATTTTGGCCTCCCCGATGAATCTATACTATTAAAGCAGGATCCTATTGTAATAATTACCTTAGGGGCATATTTCCTTCACTAACATTGCATGTTTCATTAAGGGCAATTAAGTAATATTAATAACAAATATATATTGGGTCATTATTTTTAGATCCAGCCCAAATCAAATCTCTTTTGGGCCATTTGGGCCTATTAAAAAATCAGATTCAATTCTCACTTTTTTTTTCCTTTGGGCCATTGAGTCCAAGTTCAAATAATTTTTTTTCAACTATTCTTAATTATTATTTTTTTCTTTTCTTAATATAATTTAAGCATTCGTAAAAATAATTGAATTTTTTTATTGAAAAGTATAAATCTTTATTAAAAGTATATAATTTTTTAATTAAAATATTTACCCATAATAAAATTAATTTATTAGGGTTATACCAACTTAATTCATTAAAAAAATAAAGTTTAATTTCTTAACATAAATAGTCATTTAAAATGAAATACGATAAATAAAGATAAAAATTTTAAGTCTTTTATAAAATAAAACACAAATATATGAAAATGTGACATTTACTAAATATTTGTCAATTGAAAAAAAAAAACAAAAATAAACCCGCGCTTTGAAAGCGCGGGTCAAAATCTAGTCCGCTCTTAAAGATAATGGCCCATCCGAGAACAGCTTGCCGAGGACTTCAAAAGCACCTGTCCCCAAGAACACAGCAAGGGAGAGGCCACGCACACCCGCATCAACCAGCGTTAGAGCGCGGAGTCGGCTTTTTAGGGTTTCGTGCCCAGATCTATTTTCCCCTCCAGATCTGGTCCTCGATGGAAGAAAGCGGCGGAGTCCTGTTGCTCTGTCTCTGCTGAGGTCTTTGCGCTGGTGTCTTCAACTTCGTTTCCCCTTGTGGGTGACTGGGATTCTTGTTGCAGTAGAGAAGAGTGGCGAGGGGGTAGGTGTTGAAATCGTACCGAGGAGGTTTGGGGCGGCGGTTGTTTACTTTCCTCGTCAAAGAGTGCACCGGAGGTTCTTCTACTCGGTGGCGCGTGCAGGATTGTGTGCTTGCTGTGTGGTGGCGCGTGGTCTCTGGTTCCGGCGTGTGACAGGTCGTCGGGCTTCGTTTTTGCCTTGTCGTCTATGGCTAGGTGATCTAAGCTTCATCGACTGTCCTCTCTTCCTTCAAGCTCTACCAGTGTTTTGGTGGCCTTCTTGTCCTCCAGGAAGCTTGTCTTTCTCTGAGGTGTTTTGACTCTCGGGCTCATCCTTCTTTCCTCTTCGTTGGCACCGAAGGGGACTTCTCACGGTCACTGTTTCTGATCTGTTCTTCGGTTCTCGAAGACAGGCTTATGGCGTGGAGCTGGTGTAGTCAGGTTGTTCTCTGGTTATACAGTTTCTCGGTGGCTCCATTCGTTAGGATTTTCGCATCCCAGTACCAGCATTGGTCTTTTGATGTGTTGGTAGCGATTCCTTTTTAGATGGTGCAGGTTTTACGAGTCTCAAGGATTTCAGGACAACTTTCGTCGCAAACCCGTTTTTAGTAGTTCAGTGCTTGGAACGACACAGTACAGGTTACTATTGATATTTTACTACTGCCTTTTTTATCCATGTGATCACTAGAGCTTTCAAATGGTCCCTCCATACCAATTGGACCATTTCAGTTTTAGGTAATAATAGGTGGTTTATATTAGACCGGTCGGATTTTTTTTATCTCCAAGGAAAACCACTTTGACCTCCTATGAAAACAATTTTCAATTTCCCTTTTTTTTAACACTGATTATATTCGTAATCTGAAATTCAGAAAGAACAACTTACCTCCCTAACAACACACACCTCATAGACAGAGGATTGGGAGGAATAAGAAAACCAAAAAATAAAAGACACCAATAGGTGCCAAAACAAAGCATGAACAAATGAAACATGCTAAAGGTTCGACCGCCAGCGGGGAAGCTGCGATAGCCTGTCATGGAGATTCCATTGGCAGCCTCTGCTCGGATAGTAGATTACTAGCCAGCAGGGACCCTAGTCGCCAGATAATTGGTAGCGATGGACCAGTGTAACGCTGATAGCAATGCTACGCTGATAGCAATGCTAATAGCAACACCATTCTTAGCAAGAGATACATGCTTTAAACTCCAATCATCAAAGGGGCTTAGCTCCTTATTGCTTTCACTCTATATTGGAAGTGAGGGTAATGCAAAGGCTACAAGATAACATCTTCATCATGAAAGAAGAAGACCTCATGTCGCATGTTTGCCAAGATTAGGGGACAAACTGTTAAAGCATAAGAACAGACTTTTAAAACAATTTGGCTCTTCTTTTATCCACATTAGCGGCTTGAAAAGAAACCAGTTTTTGGAGATCCGTCTCTGTTCTGAAACATTATGGTAGAAGCAAATCGACACAGACCGTTGCTCCATAAGGATCCGAAAATAATGACAAAAACCATGGCTCCACCAGGAGCCTGCAGTTCTAAAAAATAACATCATACAAAACGAGAAGTGGACCTTAACCCTTTACCCTCACAAGGGCCTAAGCTAGGGTCACCAACCTCCACATGCCACCACTGAGAACACACCAAGAGAAAGCTGAAATCCACCCTCAGAAAGACTGTACTACTTTCACAGCAACTGAAAGTTGAAGATAAGTCGAACCTAGACAATGGCCGAGACAGGAAACCACCATCCAGTCCAGCGAAATCCAAGTGCGCCATCATCTGAAAGAGATTAAGCCAGCGAAACAACCTCCTTGTAATCCACACACACCCTCGTTGAAATCATCACCAAAACCAAGATCTCCACGGTTAGAGAAGACTCAAGCACCACCACAGCTAGCCTTACGGAGAAAGAAGAAGTGAATCCGGCGACCGCACAGGCGGCGGCCGCCAGAGAGACGAGATCCGATCTGGAAACCCTAGAGCCTCTTTTGGTATTTTCTGAATTAACACTCAATTTCCCTTTTGGAACTTAAACTCTTACGTAAAGTTCTTGTTTCGATAATTAAAAAGTAAGAGACGGTTTTTTACTAATGTATCGATATTCAAAATCATTCCACTCTGGATTTTTTTTTTATCAATGGTAGCGGTACTGGAACGAGTTATTCCCTATTAAGTCACAATGGTCCAAATAAATGTCTAATACCAATAGAGACCATGTCCAAATGGACATGTCCATGGACACCTAATAGTATTTATAGTTGTTTTTCAATTATTATTCAAGACATTTTACTTTCTAAAATTTCGAAATTATGTTTTCTCTCCAAAATGACAAAATACTTTTTTTTTCTTGTCAAAACTATGTTTTCCGCCAAAACCGATAAATTAAGTTTTCCCGGAAAATTACGTTTTCCCACAAAAGTCAAAAATTAAGTTTTTCCGCCAAAATCGAAAATTTACGTTTTTCCGCCAAATCCGAAAAATTACGTTTTCTCGCCAAAACTCAGAATTCATGTTTTCCTGTCAAAACCGGAAACTCCATTTTATGCCACAACCGAGAAATTGCGTTCTCCCACCAAACCCTGGAATTTACGTTTTCCTGCTAAAATTGAAAATTATGTTTTCCCGCCAAATTTGAAAATTACGTTTTCCCGTCAAAATTGTAAAATTGTGTATTTCCGCCAAAACCGTGAAATTACATTTATCCGCCAAAACCGAAAAAATATGTTTTTACGCCAAAACCAGAAATTTATGTTTTCCCACAAAACCGTGAAATTGCGGTTTCCAGCCAAAAACGAGAAATTATGTTTTTCCGCCAAAACCTGAAATTACGTTTTTCCGCCAAAACCGGAAATTTAAGTTTTTCCGGCAAAACCATGAAATTACGTTTCCCACTAAAACCGTGAAATTGCGGTTTCCCGTCAAAATCGTAAAATTGTCTGTGTTTCCGCCAAAACCGCTAAAACTGTAGAATTCCATGAAAATTGTGATATTATGTTTTTCCACCAAAATTATAAATTATAAATTTTCTCGTTAAAACTATGAAATTGCGTTAAATCTTTATTTCCCGATAAAACCATTTTTTTGTTAAAATTGTAAAGCTATGTTTTTTGTTTGGTTAAAAATCATGATAATGTATCTTTTAGGAAGCCCATGAACATCCATTGTCCATTTGGTCTTTACCTAGTTGGACCATGTACCAATTGGTCTTTTGTCCAATTGGACTATTTATTAATTGGGCACGTCCATAGCCCGCCCAAAATGAATTGGACTAGGTTAGCCCATGGAGAACCCGCCCAGTTGACACCTCTAGTGATCACATAAAGATTACCTTTATTACCTTAACCACGTAAGCTATGTGTTTTTGAGGATGTCAAATGTTTCTCTATGTTTTGCCGCTTTTGTAGAAAAATCTGGATGTGCTTACTGTCATACTATGTAGTGGAGGTTGGTAAAAGGAGAGGAAAATCCTATAAACATTTCCATTAGTAGTATTTTAAAAAAAGTTCTCGATAAAATTATAATAAAATATTAATTATGATTTTATTGTATCAAAAAATTTAAATAAATACAAAATAATTATACCCGTAGATGGGATAAAATGCTAATAAAAAAATAGATAAAAAAGAGGTGCAATATTTTTTTATTTTTGACAACGAACAGCTAGAAAAGGTACGAGTTACAAATGATCAAAATCAATAGTTTATATAGAAATAGAAAGTAGAAGTTTCTATGCATACATAGGTGATAGTGGACTCCACAAAAATACATTCATACAGATTCGTCGCTACTCGGTGCAAGTTTCTTTGATGTCTTTTTCGCGTTTTACAACATTTCCACTTGGAGAGTATTGTCACACTATCATTTCTTACATAATGGTTTTGTTACCTCGTTAAAAAGATATTTTTGGAAAATCTAGTTAGAAAAACTATATAAAATAAAAACAGTACAACCACACAAGCTCCTCCATAAAATGAACATTATACAATCTCATAAGTTTTTTGGTGACTCATTCCAATGTTATGAATATATTTTCTGAATACTGAGATAGAAAGTGATTTTGTGAATAGATCGATTGCATTGTCACATGATCAGACATATCTTACTTAAATCTCTTTATTCTTCTCGAGATTTAAAGTGTAAGAGAAGAATTTTAAGATGTATATGTTTTGCTCTATCGCTTTTGATATATCGTTCCTTCATTTGAGAAATCCCGCATTATCTTTCTGTAAAATTGTTGGGGACGTATCTTCGTTAATGCCACTACTTGATCAGATATGTCGATTTATTGATCTTAACCATACACATTCTATACTTGCTTCACTGAGTGCAATGATCTTGGCATGATTCGAAAAGTCGCCAAAAATGTATGCTTTTGAGAATGCAGAGATATAGCGTGACTCCACTCGTGGAAACATATCTTGTTTGTAATATAGATTTATGTGGATCTGATAAATATCTTGCATCTGCCAGACCAATCATCTCACCTTTAGAATTTTCAGGATACAGTAAACCTAATTTAACAGTCCCTTTTCAATAATGAAAGAGATGTTTAATCCCATTTCAATGTCTTAGTGTAGGAGACAAACGGAATCTAGCCGAAATATTAATGGCAAATGAAATATCAGGTCAAGTACAATCTACACAAAGGCTCAATTGCACCTAAATATGATGCTTCGGGACCAAGTATCTTCTCATTTTCCTCAGGTGGTCGAAATGGATCATTTTTGACATTAATTGATCTAATGAAGAGTGCTCAGAGCAGTTGATTTATCCATGGTAAAGCGTTTCAACACTCTATTAATATATGTGGATTGATGCATAAATATATCCTTTTGAGAATGCTCAATTTTCAGGCCTAAACAATACTTTGTCTTCCTGAGATCTTTCATCCTAGATTCTCCTTTCAAATACTTTGATGCGTTTTTATTTCCTTTTGACCTCCAATAATATTAAAATCATCAACATATACCGCATTATCACAAATTCGGTTGTTGTTTTCCTTATGAAAACACATGGGTATATATGATCATTTATGTATCCTTCTTGATTTAAATATTCGCTGAGACAATTATACCATAGAAGTCCAAATTATTTTAGCCCATATAATGAGATTTGTAATTTTGTTGCGCATAACTCTTTAGGTTTGGAACTTAATGATTCTGGCATTTTAAATCCATATGGGATTCTCATAAAGATATCAATATCTAATGATCCATATAAATATACAGTAGTGACATCCATGAGATGCATCTCGATATTTTTATCAGCTGCTAGACTCATCAAAAGTTTAAATTTGATTGCATCTATAACACAAGAATATCTTTTTTTTTCATAAACATAATCATATTCTCTTTATTTAGATTCCCGGTTCTGGCTTGTGAAACATTGGGAACTCGTTATTTTCTAGGATTAATTTGATATAGCTTTCGAGCAGTGTTGACGGGGATAGAGGTGATAGAGTACGATAAGGCTAAGGCCGGGAAAAAGCCATAAATTACCCAAAATATGATGATATGTTCAGTCTATACCCGACTTATATGGCGGTGGAAAAATATACCCATTATGGTAACTTGATTTTTCATGGCTTTGCCTATTCGTTTTGTGCAAAAATCTAGTGTCACCCCGCCATTAAATTTAAAACATCCATTATGGTAACTTGATTTTTTATCTTGTTTTAGTACTTACATAAAAATTAATTTGCACTTGTGGATAATGAAACCGAGGACCATATTGCATTCACAATATAACTCAACCACTGTGTTATGACGTAATTTAACAATGTGTTAATAATTATCATGATAAGTGACATTTTGGTCTTTGTATTAAAAAGATAAATGAAACATGTTTGATCCTTGATATGTACGGTGTTTACGTTGTTCTCATCTCCGTATTGTGGAGCAGATGAAGAGGAAGAAGAAGGTGAAGTTGTTGTTCAGGAAGATTATGCTCATATAGGTAAATGGAGACGAACTGTTATTGTGCGGTATGGGTGGTTTTTCTCTAGGATTTTCCTTTTCTTTTTCGGGTTTATTGGATTAATGAGAGCTATCCAGATAAAGATTCAGTAATATATTCTAATCACAAAAACCACTAATTATGACTGTTGGAGAGTGGTTGAAGTGTTGATGAGAAGCCATGGAAAAGTGAATGAACTCTGCATAATACACATACCAGAAAATTATTTGTTATTAATATTATTTTGTAACACAATTGTTAAATGACGTTATAGCATAGTGGTTGAGTTATATTGTGACTGTGATATAAACTTAGGTTCAATTCTAAACAATTGCTATTTTTTTAAGTAAGCAACAAAATGACGTCATTTCAATATAATCGATTAAAAATAAATAATAATTTTATTAAATTAACAGACATTTTAGATATAACAGATTGATAGGTTTTCACCCAAAAGGAATAGATTATGTATGAAATTTTAATTTTACAAAGATGAGGTATGTTTTTGCACAACCATATAAGCCATGTATAGATTGAACATATCATCATATTCTGGGTAGGTTATGATCGTTTTCCTTGCTAAGGACAAACCACTTAATCACCCAAGTGATTTTCGGTTATTTGTTGTGATTGTTGAGTGAGCGGTTAGTGCCTGCAAAACAAGAGTAATGTTCTTAATATATTTAACATATTCATGACTTTTGAAAACTCGATTGCTCACTCCTTTACCAAGTGTTACTAGAATATCCGTGGGCTGGCTTTGAGAAAAAATTTTGGCCGTGAGACGAGCTTTTTATCTTATATATAATATTTTCTTCTCATTCATTTTCGAAAAATATCCATTTATATCCAACAAGTCTCACAGTTTTTGGAAAGAGTAGAATAAGTCTGAATACATTTTCTTTTCTAAGTTAATCTAGTTTGACTTGAATGACATCTTTCCATATTATCCAGATATGTCTATTTTAAGAATGTATACAGACTTTGGTTCTACATCTTTATTTTTTTCATCTTTTTCCTTTGCTAAGAGGTACGAGAAAACATCATCTATATCATCCATCTCATTTCGTTTACATATATTTCTATTATGGATGTAAATGAAAGAAAACTCGTGATTTCCTTCATATTCATGATCCTATGTATTGTTGTTAGATTCATGATTCGCTTCTTCGAAAATATTTTTTGTTATTCTGGGAGTATCATGCTTTTCAGATTTCTTTAGTTTTCTAGGATTTTTATCTATCAAACCAACATGTCTACCACGTTTCAAACGATTCATGTTTATCAACTGTCATTTCACATTTTATAGTACTTCCATACAAACAAGAGTATTGGCAGTGTGTATATGTGGTTTAGTTAACATTTTGATATCTGCAAATGTACAATGTAGTTGATTTATTATATTTTGTAAATACATGATACATCAAAATTTTACTTTTCACTGTTTTGTAGGATGATCAAGGTGTAATAGAAATGATACACTCGATTTGATTTATTTTCCTACTTGTTTATTTTTCTCCTAGAATTGCAAATTTTTTCTCGTTGAAATGACAATCGGCAAAATTCTTTTTTGCGATCCCATTTTTGTACGATGTGGTGTGGTTCCATTGGAAATTATACCACACAACCAAAGATTTTTAAATGAGTTATATATGATTCTATACCAAATGCTAACTATAATGGGGGAATATTTTTTAAACTCAAAATTTTTTTCTTAGAAATGAAAAATATAAGGCATTATTTATGGATAGTTTTGTTCCATTAGGAAACATATGACTTGCTTTGTCGTTTCCTTCGATCAAGTTTGTAGGACCTGATATTATGTTGACCATCATTTTTGCCGACTTGAAGTTAGAGAAATATCTCTTATGTTTTAGTATAGTGTGTGTTACAACTACTTAGAATACAATTTTCTCTACCAATTTGCTTGGTTGTTGTTACATTTTCATTTTTATCCATTTCTTTAATAAACAGATAACACTAAAAAAAAAAAATCGTAAATAAACATATTATAGTTACTGGTTATAAGCACCAAATAATTCTACATTATGCAATAATTATACATTAGTTGTTTTGAAATAATATTATTTTGGTAATTGAAATACATAATAATAATAAAAAATTATGGCATCACTGGCATTATTGAGCTTGATTACTACAAGCATTTTAGTATGAAAATGATTGGTCTTAAGAAATCACCCACAAAATTAGAGAACTAAAGATATGTTGATGGTGTGCCCTCGAAGTGTTCATTAAGATTTACTTCCTTTTCATTGCCGTATATGGTCTCTTGGTACGAGTTACATAGATGAAGAGGAGTTCTACACACTTGGGCCCAATGTTCTTTTGATCCACATCTGTAATAGTCATTCTCAGTTTTATGAGTAAGATTCTTTCAAAATTTTATCCCTTTTACACTACCAAATCGATACCATGTTTTAAATTTCCTTGCTCTTAAGTTGTAACCCCTTTTATGACCACCATTAACCGATGGCCATGATTACGGGTATCCTCAATATAGCAAAATTATAGGTTTTCACATTTTCAAAATCTTGAAACCGTAGATTCGTCACCATCGAGTGCATGTGGAAGAGTTATTTTTCTTCTGGTTATCAAACCTCTCTTTTAAATCTTTCTAAAGATCTATGGATCGTTTATTCTCTAATAATCATGTGTGAGATTTTTATATTGATGTTTTCTCAGAAATATTACAGCTTTAGTCTTTCCATGAGAAGCAAATTTATTTCCTTCTTTTATTGGGTCTAGTAATTTTTCTGAATCTAGATGAAGCTGCATATTGGTCATCCACGATGTTTAATTTACTCCAGTTGCTTTGAGAGCCGGAATCTGAAATTTCTCGATATTTACCATTTGATTTTATAAAACAATACTATAAAAAAATTTAGAATACCATAATATTTTTAAATGGACCATCTACATTAATTATACAAGCAATTACAAGAAAAAAAATCGCATATAAACGTAAACTGATATTTATGTTAAACTCTTTAGGAGTAAATTTTCCAGAAAAGAGACTATATATTCAAGAAAAACTACAATTGCATATAAAAATAAAAATAAACAATCGAATCTTCTTTCTTGCAAGAGAAAATCAGAAGAGAATTCGTTGAATATATTTGAGAGAAGTTGAAATGTTTGGATGAAATGAATGATGAAACATAAATGTATCTATAGATGAATATACTGTTCATAGCTGTTTAAAAAAGGTAAAATTTTGATTTTTTTTCTATGTGACTGTGGGTATTAAAGCATTTGAACCGGAAATTAGTCTGAAATATTTTTAAAACAGTCAATCAAATCCAAAAAAATCATTATATTTTAGACACGTAATTATCAATAGTATTATGATGATAAGATAATTAACATTAGAACAGAAAATTATACGGTGGCTCAG
This sequence comes from Brassica napus, assembly GCF_020379485.1. Taxonomy (NCBI): domain Eukaryota; kingdom Viridiplantae; phylum Streptophyta; class Magnoliopsida; order Brassicales; family Brassicaceae; genus Brassica; species Brassica napus. The sequence continues at coordinate 18,509,231 of NC_063438.1, forward strand.
TCAAGCCAATCTATATTGTTAATAAATAAATTATTATGATTCATTACCAAATATGGTTATAGTATGAGGCAACAAATCACTCACATTAACATAAGTAAAAAATGGTAGGGTAAAAGAGAGGAGAAAAAGAAGAAGTACAGTTACAAATGATCAAAATCTATAGTTTATTTAGAGGTGAAAATTTAAAGTTATTATGCATGCATAATGATACTGAGCTCCAGATAAATAACACACACACAAATTTATCACAATTTGCTGCATCTTTATTTAATTTTGTTTTTCTTCTCATTTTACAACAAATTAATTTTAATGGATATTCCAAATTTTGTATATTATCCACTATTTTCTCAAATAAAGAAAAAAAATAACAAAAAACAGGTAAAACATGGCACAACCTAGTTTTCTGTCTAATAGCTCAACTTTTTATATTACGAGGATATTGACTACTTGTTAGAAATTTTAACTTATTATTGTTTTTAGTAATTTAGTCAAAAAAATATGTATGAATAAAGTATCTCTTCAATCGTCAATTCATAGAGACTGAACGGAAAAACAACCAATTCCGACATCAACACTACTATGTGGTCCCGGTCAGGACATATACTGATCACATGTGCTAAAACATACATCAACTCAAAAATTGTTTGAATTTCATACATCAATTCATAAAAATTGATTTTTGCATACATTGACTAACATTGACCCAAAATTCGTGATTTGGCCATTTATTAATTTTGATGTGGCATTGATGTTTCATGTGAATCATCTTAAAATATTCCTAGTACAAGACAACGCCATTTCGTTAAATATATAAAAATATTTTTTTTAAAGAAAACATGAGGTTGAGTAGAGTTGAACCATGGTGGGGGTGAGGTTGGATTTAATCCATAAGTCCATGTGCTATTTAATATTCTTAGTTCCACTACAATAATATATCACTTAAAGCTTTATTTTTCCTTCTAACATTAAATTTATTTCAAAATTTTGATCACTGAATTTTGAATAACTACCGAGAACTATATCACATTTATTTGGTATGGAGTAAATAATTTTTTTCTTGCAATTAGAATAAAATGATGTGAAACTGTTTATTCAATCAATTCTCATAAAACAATATTACTTACTTTGAATAAAATGGAATGATTATGTCATAAATGATCCATACAAGAAAACAAACAAATTTTTAAGAGAAATATTCCAATACAATTGTAAGAGAATTTTATTTTAGTTATTTTTAATCCATACCTTTCTTTTTATGTTTATTATTAGTATCTTTTTAAGATTTCTGACATTTTTATAACTTTTATAATATGGCTGGATCTATTTATTATAGGTTAATATTGTATCATAACATTTGTGACTGCTAATTTTTAAGCTAAGACTGCTAGAACTTTTCGTAGGGAGTTACTTTTTATTGGTTGTTCTATTCCGATCTTGTTACCCAGACCACCTCAAGTTTGAGTAATAGAATGACCGTTTGACGTAAAAAAAATATTTGTGACAAAAACAGTAAAAACGCTTGCAAATTGTAGTAGATATATTATTACAGAAGAATTTTTTACAAGAATATGACATAGCACAATGGCTTATGAAATAAATCCACTATCATTCCTTTCCCACGATGGTTCAACTCCAGTCAACCTCATGTTTAGAAAAATATATATACTAACGATACGACGTCGTTTTGTATTACAAATATCTTAAGCTCATTCATATGCCACGTCATTATTAATAAACCGCTAAATCACGGATTTTGGGTTAACGTTAGTCAATGTATGCAAAAACCAATTTTTATGAGTTGATGTATGAAGTTCAAATATTTTTTTTGAGTTAATGTATGTTTAAGCACATATAATCAGTATATGTCAGGGACCACATAGTAGTGTTGAGGTAGGAATTGGCGGTTTTCCCGAGATTGAGTTGTGTTAACAAAAGCAGTTAGAACCTGTCTTATGAATTTGAAATGTTTTCCAAATAATTATTCTTTTGATGGAAATCTCTTTATTTTCTTTCCAGGAAGAAATATGCAAAGTTTGTTTCTACGCATATTTGTTCAAGTAGGCATGGCATATGCGAAATTGTTATCTCGACATTTCTGGCTCATTCTTGTAAATGATATGATTCTTTGGTGGTTTCAGCTGTTTATTTTGCTAGGACTGATTTTGACCCCAACAGATAGTCGTGTGAAATTATGACGAGGTAAATATAAGCATTTAAGTGAAATTAATGGCTTAAGTGTCGCCTTCCTGATCCTAAGTGTTTCCGAAAACGAAGTGAATATTAATGTGGATAAAATTTTCACCTACACATTTGCTTGCTTATCTCTCCAAAATGTTTTCTAAAGTAGAGAAGAAAATTGTTATCTCTTTGCTTTGCAAAAACTCTTGCCTCAATGTCTCTCAGCAGTTTTGGTAGAAGAGTGACGAGATATTTTCCGCTCTCAAATCGTGATTATGAAAGTGGGTTGAATGATCAGTCTCCTAATCACATTAATGGGCTTCACCCGTTGGGTTTCTCTCTAGGTTGATATATCAGGTCCAACATAACAAATTTTCTCTGTTTTAAGATAAACTTATATAGAACAACCAAAATCACTTCTTGTGATGATTTTCCAAACAAATTGACAAATAGTTATTTCAAACAATTTCAAATATATTGGAACGTCAATATGCAAAGACAATCTTAGCCGGTGAGTTTTCTATATCATATTGTGCTTTTATTAATGTGTCATATTTAAGTTTTTTTTTTACAAGTTCTTCATTCAAATATTTTGTGTGTTTAGACATTATTGTTGAAGTTGTGAATGTTAGACCTTTAGTAGATCTCATTGCAAAAAGAAAATCTTCAGCTAAGTTATAATTAACTACACATAATGTATGATTTATTCATCATTTAATTTAATTTTATAGTATTTTTATAAACATGATGCTAATTTGATTCTTTAATGTTTAGGGATACACGTTTAATATGCACATTGTGGTATGAGTATGTAAAGTAAGTATCAGAATTTTTAAAATCTAATGAAGCATCATGTGTTGTATCTAATGAAGCTTCATCTTTGCCATAGCCACCAGGAAAATAAAGCTATTGAAGGACATGCACACAGCCTGGAGAGTCCATTCAATGGGCCGTTAGTGATATGATCAGTACTCTTCAACAGAGGATCATGTTTGAGTCAACATGTGAGATGGCAAGGAAGACGTTCTTGAACCCCTCTGGATTTCCCCAACACAAACCCCTTACGTATGATATCTCCTCTTGCCTATGTCTTTTGCATGATTGGAGCTTCCACCATTGTGTACTGGAGAAGAATATTGTAGCTCATGATATAGCTGAGAGTGTGACTTCCGATCGTCACTACCATTCTTATATTGCATCTGGAGGACCATACTGGATGCAACAACGGATTGAGAAGGAAGCTCGCGCCTAATCTCTCGATGTTGTGCCCCTTGTGTTTTTAATTTTGCTCTGAAGGTGTGGTGTCTACTGACATCTTTTCAAATTAGAGATTTATGTTCTTTCTTTTGGTTATTTTTCTCTTTGTTGTAGGGGTGTTCAATCCGGATATCTGTTCGGTTTAGGTTCGGTTTTTTTCGGTTTTCAGTATTTCGGATAGTAAAATATAACTACCATTCTAAATCCATATTTACTTCTTTTCGGTTCGGTTTATATACCGTCGGTTTTTCGTTTATTCGGTTTTATACCAAAAAAATATAATTATTTAGTTTGAGATCATATTATATAAATTTTAGAGTCATATTGTCAACACAATCATTTTTAGAGTCATATTGTCAACAAAGTCATTTATTAAAAATATATTACATGTTCAAATAAATGAACAAAAAAAGTAAAATGCTTCTATCATCAAATAAAGTAATCAAATCTATAACTAAAATTGAAGCTTGAAATTTTAAAAATAAAAATATGAAACAAAACAGAAACATGAAAGAAAAGTTTTCCACTCTTCCATATTTAGTGTTCATTAAAGTTATGCTTTTTCAATTAAATAAGATGTCTGAATTGCGATGTACTGTTATTTAATTATAGTTCAAGTGTTTTACAAATTAAGGTTCTTTATTACTATAAAATTATGGTAATAGTTATTAACACAAATTTAACTTATGTAACATATAGATTTTCATGTATTGTTGTAAAATAGATACATACTAGGTGTTTTTCCCGCATATGCGGGCATAATCATCTTACGAATAGTTATTATTTTATATCTTATTAATCCAAAAATTGGCATAATAAAACTCTAGTTGGTGAACATGTTGAAGGAAATAAATTATGGTGAATTCTTTGTTCCTCAAAATTTATATCATTTATGTTTAAATTTTAGTCAAATTATTGAAAGGTAGATCCCACTTTTTTCTTCTAAATTCCCCATGGAGGAATAAATTTATAAGAAAAATTTTTCCTATACAATTTTGATAAGAAACAAATTGAACAAAAATTTACATTTTTTTATTGTTTCAATTCCTATAAAGATATTTATTTTTTATTTTATTCATTTTTTTTTCATTTTTCTAGCGGTCATCAATTGAAGCTATAATGTTTCACAGATTAAACTTAAACTTGTTTAAAGTAAAAGCAAGAAAATTTGTTTTGAACTCAGTCATAAGTTAAGTTATTTTTTATGATTTTAAATAGTTAAATCAAACATGAAATTATTTATATATGTCAAAAAATGTTCATCAAACTATGTACTTATTATTGTGTTAAGAGTTTTAAAACACTCATATATTAGAAATAGTTTAGAAAATATCTTTATATAAATATTTTTGTTTGACTAATATTTAATTATAAATTGTTTTATATCTTAAAATAGATACATATTTACATGTTTCTACTTTTAATCGGTTTTGTTCAGTTTATTCGGTTTAATCGGTTATATACCAAACTATATCCAAATCCTACAGTTTTTATAAAATTATAGCCATTCGGTTTATATAGTATATACCAAAACCAAACCATATTGTCTATTTCGGTTCGGTTCGGTTCGGTACGGTTCGGTTTTACCATATTGAACAGCACTACTTTGTTGGGATCACATACACCTTGGCCGTTATGGTCGGTACTTTGTCTGAACCTCCATGGTTTCTTTTAAAGCTAATCTAATCAGTGTTAAAAAAAGAGATTTTTTCATTCTGAGTAATTTTACCATTGGTGACTATACCACATAATATAGAATATGTAGATGCTAAAACCCACACTAGGTATTGGTAGAGATTGTTTTATATATATTAGGTACGAAATAACGTGGACAACGATATTCACAGAGCACAACGATGTAATCAGATTTCGGTTGACAAAAATAGACTCTTATTAATAAGGTTTGATTGCATACAGTGATAAAAAGAGATCGGATACAATATATAATGACTAAGAAATAAGTGTCAAGTCGATAAGGATGAGGATGAGAGCTCGAGGTCGAGGTCGAAGTGCTTGGTGTAAGTCTCTAGGGTTTAACGTGTGCTTCTCCCGTACGATCTACTTCCTTGTATCCTCCTCTTTCCTTCTGAGATCTCGCCATTCCTGAGATCTTCTAACGATCTGTTCTCCTTCGAAATTGGACTGCATTTTTCCACCTATTAATGGGCTTTCCCCGTTGGGTTTCTCTCTAGGTCCAACATAACAAATTTTATGTCTTTTAAGATAAACTTATATTGAACAACCAAAATCACTCCTTGTGATGATTTTCCAAACGAATTAACAAATAGCTATTTCAAAGAATTTTAAATATATTGGAACGTCAATATGCAAAGAAAATCTCAGTGGGTGAGTTTTCTATATCATATGTGTTTTTATTAATGTGTCATATTTAAGTTTTCTGTTTTTTTTACAAGTTCTTCATTCTAATATTTTATGTGTTTAGACATTATTGTTGGAGTTGTGAATGTTAGACTTTTAGTAGATCTCATTGCAAAAAGAAAATCTTCAGCGAAGTTATAATTAACTGCACATCATGTATGATTTATTCATCGTTTAATTTAATTTTATAGTATTTTTATAACATGATGCTAATTTGATTCTTTAATGTTTAGGGATACACGTTTAATATGCACATTGTGGTATGAGTATGTAAAGTAAGTATCAGAATTTTTAAAATCTAATGAAGCATCAAGTGTTGTATCTAATGAAGCTTCATCTTTGCCATAGCCACCAGGAAAAGAAAGCTATTGAAGGACATGGTTGGCCGGAAAATAGAGAATAGAAAGGAAAAAAGGTAAGAAACGAGCCCTCTCATGGCCTCTGGTGAAAACCGACTCCAGAGAGGCAAAAAACGATGGAGAGAGAGAGAGAAAGAGAGAGAGAGAGAGAGAGAGAGAGAGAGAGAGAGAGAGAGAGAGAGAGAGAGAGAGAGAGAGAGAGAGAGAGAGAGAGAGAGAGAGAGAGAGAGAGAGAGAGAGAGAGAGAGAGAGAGAGAGAGAGAGAGAGAGAGAGAGAGAGAGAGAGAGACCTTTTCCATGGTCATTGATTTCCGTATTTCATTCCCTAAATGTACTTCATGACCATTAATTTTGGAATAAAATCTTAGAAACTATTATTGAGATATGACTACTTGGACATACATAAGATAAACACGTGAGTTTTCCTGGGTGTGAGGATATATATCAAATCGATCCATAAATATAACCTTTCTTGGTGACTGGGTGAACTAAATAAAAGATCAAATAGAAGTCAAAGATATTTTTACATTTTAATAAGATTTGTACTAAAATGATATTTTAATAAGATTTTTGTACTAAAATGATATTTTTACCATATGTATTCGAAGTTCGGTTGGTGACTGGGTGAACAAAATAAAAGATCAAATAGAAGTCAAAGATACGAAAAAAGGGAAATTAAGTTAAAGATTTGAAAAGTTAATGAATGTAAAAAACAGGATAAACCTATACAGTTTGTTACGTGTCCTAACTCTATCCTTAGAACTGAACAAAATTGGCCATGAACCAAGAGAAGTACAATCCAGTGAATCACTGTAAGATAATCAGACGCCGCACACAATCATTGACGACCTCCTTAACGTATGTAGGAGGAAACTCAGAGATGCTTCCCATCGATCTCATCATCGAGATACTCCAGAGATTACCAGCAAAAACCATTGCGAAATTGCGTTGCGTCTCGAAGCAATGGGGTTCCTTACTTAGCAATCCAGATTTCACGAAATCATTCCTGACATGTTCGTCAACTCGGCCACGTCTTCTGTTCACGTTCGAATTTGGCGGCAAGTGGAATTTCTTCTCGTCCCCTCAGCCTCGAAATGTCGATGAGCAGATTGTAATAGCAGATTATCATATGGGTTTCTCTGGAGATTGGTACAAGGAAACTTGTCAGTCCGCGAATGGGTTTATCTATCTTTACGATAAGCAGACGTTTAAGGGAAAAATTGAAAGGGTTCCTGTGATATGTAACCCTAGCACGGGTCAGCAGGTAAATTTACCTATAGTGAGAGCCAAGAATAACGACTTGAGAAGCTTTTTGGGGTATGATCCGATCGAGAATGAATTCAAGGTTTTGTGCATGACTGTGGCGAAGTATAATAAACAAACTAACTCCAGAGAACATAAAGTTTTGACGTTAGGGAAAGGAAAACCATAGTGGAGAAAAATCAAATGTTTGTTTCCGCATTTTCCTGAGAATTACAAAAATGGGATATGCATCAACGGGATTTTGTATTACATAGCTAGGAGCAATTTGAATACAGTGATAGCTTGCTTTGATGTTAAGTATGAGAAATTTAGGTTTATACAAATAGATGAAGAGAGCTCTATGTTGACTTTCTTGACGTTGATAAATTACAAGGGAAAGTTCGCTGCCCTAGTCTTTGATCAAAGTCGCCATGATCAGTTATGGGTTCTAGATGATCCTGAGAATGAGAAATGGTCGAAGCATATCTTTCATTTGCCAACTGCCGCTTTTGTGGTCATAAGATCAATTTGGGCAACTGATTCAGGTGAGATTGTTTGGGCGCCAAGTCGTTGGACCTATCCATTCTATGTCTTCTACTACAATTTGGAGAGACAGAGTGTTAGAAGAGTTGAGATCAAAGGAATTGAAGAGAAGGCGTTGATGGGCCATTATCGCCCTGAAGCAATATTCACCTTCACAAACCATGTTGAGAATGTGATGTTTCTGTAATAAATCCATGGCTGATCGCGGGTTTTTATTTCTCTCATTTTTTGTTGTTCCCTTGTTTGTTTCTTTTCTTCGATTGATCATTTATGTATCTTAATGTTTGATTTGATTACTTGTGTATTTTCTGGTGCTTAACTCTCAACGACATTGATCTTGTTATTATTTTCATGCTACTGCGTTTTTTATATGCATGTATATCACTTACAGATTACGTAAACTTGAGAAACAAATTTTACATAGAAGTAGATACGCCATATCTCGTTAATCCTCGTGACTCGTGAGCTGTGAGTTTTTGGTGATACCATTGGTGCGGGTGCGGGTGCGGGTCGAGCATTTTGAAAAAATCAAGTCGCGGGTGCGGGTGCGGGTTAAGACTATTTTATGCAGGGCGGGTGCGGATTGGTAGATTTTGATTTGCGGTTACCCGCCAACCCGCAAAATAAAATAAAAAATAAATAAAATCTTTTTTTTTTGAAAAATACTATTTTTTAAGAAAAATAATTATTAAAAAAAATAATTAATTTTTTAAAAAAAAATTAATTTTAAAAAAAATAATTAAATTTTTTAAAAATAATATAAAAATTACTTATAAATATATTATTTTATAGAAAAACTAATTAAATAATTATTTTTTAATTAAAAATATAACCCGCGGGTCCTGCGGGTTACCCGCAAAATAAAGCGGGGCAGATGCGGGTATTAGTTTATTTCTTTGCGGGTTGAGCGGGTCGAAATTTTAACTAAAAAAAAGAATCGATCCCTGGGTTGGCGGGTCGGGTTGACCCGCAAACCCAGGTATCATACCAATAAGGAAGAATGGTTGAAGGTTATCTACGTTTTGTAGCCTTTTAGGAGCCATTGGTACAAATGGAGTTGCAGATGGTGAGGAAATCTGATCTTTGTCTTATCTTTCAGTAACCATATTGAGAATCCGACGTTGGTGAATTGACTTGCTAGATCAAAATTGCAACAAACAATCAACTTTCATGTATAATCAATTTCAGTTGCAAAAGTTCATATACTTTTATATATTTTCAATGGCGCGGCATGCATTAAAGTCATCCGCATTGGAAGTATTTCAACATGAGTTTCTCAGAAACTAATACTAATATAATTTTGAGAAATTCATGTGAAAAAAAATTAATACTATTTCCAAAGAACTATTCAGTAAATAATTTTATGTTTTCAAAAATAACTGCATATAAGTAATTTTTCTAAAAAATCTTTTAATTTTCATGCATTTTTAATAATGATAAATTCTAAACTTAGAAAACACTGCCATACTTTTTTTTTAAACTGCCATACTTGTCTCACTAACAATGCATCATTAAACCCTAGAGAGAGAGAGAGAGAGAGAGAGAGAGAGAGAGAGAGAGAGAGAGAGAGAGAGAGAGAGAGAGAGAGAGAGAGAGAGAGAGAGAGAGAGAGAGAGAGAGAGAGAGAGAGTCAAGGAGAAAAAGACTTACGTCCCATAGGGTGAGGTTCTTAGCGGAATATAAGAACCCGTCTCTTAACTTTTAACTAAAAAAACTAAGAACCGGTTCTTAAAGAAACGCACAGTACCGGTTCTTAGCATTTTTAGTTAAAAGTTAAGAGACAGGTTCTTATGTTCCGCTAAGAATCTCACCCTAAGAACTCCCCATTAAACATGCTCTAAGACTATGGTAACCAAACGAGAGAGTCCGTGACTATGTAGACAAAGTACGACTGACGATTTCGAGCACCATGTGTGAGGTTGTCTGTCCTTGTATTTTGAATCCTAGGTATGTATGTTGCTGCAAATTGTTTTTTTCCTTCATGCTAAATTTCTTCCAAATAAATTGTGAAAACATGCTATTCTTATAGTTCTGAAACCATCTTCACCATCTGAGCAAAAATATTTCATGATTTCCATCGCCTTGATGAAAGTTTCAAATCCATATGTAAATGTGACAGGGAAGGTCTTGTATTTTTGGCTCCAATCAGTCCCTCATACCCTGATAGTGTACTGTATCAACCCAGCCCTGAGAAAGTATCTTTATCCTTCCGTGACCCGAATGTCTAAGACCATCAGCCTAATCTATGTGGTAAGCTTTGGATTTCTTCGATCTTGGGTAGTGTTGATGTCACTCCCTGCACTGTTTTCACGGTGATTCGTTATCCATGCTGATAAATCTTCTCATTTATGCTTATTTTCTATTGTTTCCATTTCTATTTGTTGTAGTCTTTACAGTTAGTTTGTATCTCTTGATGAGAAGATCCTTAAGTTTATAAAAGGTACTTTGTACCCTATCATGTGGTCTTTTATGTGAACTTTCAACAATTTTGTTAAAAATTTACTTCGTTTTTACCAGATACTTTCATATATTTCAAATTTATTTGTAACAAAAACCAAACTTGGTCTTACATATAACATTTTTGATATGTTTTTATAATTTACATTATGAATCTAACTCTGCCACATTCTCTCTTTCTTTTTTCATATCTTCACTCTTTTATTTTTTATTTTTACTCACAAATGAATTTTAAATAGTAAACAACAAAGGAATATATATATTATTATAAAAGCTTTCTCTCATCAGGATCACTCTCAATCTCTGGCCTTTGTTGCCGGCGATTTCTCCGCCGTTCACGAGCCTCTGTACCACCAAATTTCAACCTACCCGTATCCCTAAACCTATCCTTCTCCGCCGGAACAATCACGCACTCCGGTGGTGGCTCTGGATACCTAACTGTATCGTAACAATAAGAATAATACATAAACCGTTGTCGGAATCTTCTCATGGCGGCACGTTGATGTGAATTGATGGCAGAGTAATCTTGCGATTCAAGGAACTCGACAGAGTCAGCGCAATCAACAGGAACTTCTTGGATGGGATCAACGGAGCAGCCATCGAGGGAGAAAGATTTGAACTCGGCGACGAAGGGGGCAAATTTGTAATTAGCTTTATATTTTCCGCCGGAGGTTGCCCAATCGGAGGCATCCCAGATGGTGGCGTAAAGAGCCATTGGCTTCGCTGGATAATCGGCTCCCATTGCTTCACTTCTTATCACTTCTCTTATTGGTACATCATCAACCCAAAATCTGATAATTATTTCAATTAATTAATTGGCCACAAAAGAAACTTATGTTTATAATAATAATAATCAGTTATAAATTGAACAACAAGGAATCATACTGAAAAATTAAATGATAGAATGAAAAATTAACAATAGCTAAAAGAAATAACCTGAAACATGATAAATATTTTAGTCTTTTTTTTTGTCTGGCGACAAGTTTTTTTAGTTCTGATTGAAATGTTCTTTTCACTTATTAGAAGAAAAAAAACGAAAAAACTTCAGTGAAGATATAGATGCAATAATGAATACTAGTAAGATCATTTAGACATGATGAACAATGATTCAACAGCTTAAACCAATGTAATGAAACCGTTGATTGAATAGAAAATATTTGTAAAAATCACATAAGCAACATGTTGAAATAATTGGATGGGGTATGCAGTGCCATGTATTCTCTTTTTATTGGTTGTCAAAATTTTAATGATTTTTATTTTCACCAAATTCTTCAAACTCAATTATTTTATAATTTTTTTTAAAATATCAAAATTCATCATTTGTATAATCTAAAAACATTTTTCATAATAATTATTCTTTTTAACATCTAATCCACTATTTTGATGTTCTTAAAATACTTTTTGTTAAATGGATATTAATAAATCTTTTAATATCTAAAACTATTATTATTATATACCAAATTAAAAATGATATGAAAATGAATTAAAATAGAGAGGTATAGTGATGAATTTTATTACATAAAAATATACTAGAGATTAAAAATAAAATGAGTTTGAATAATTAGGTGGAAAGGAGCAAAATGATGTCAGTGGTAAAAAGAGAAAAAAAAATTAGAGTGTTAGAATAAAATAAAGCATTGCTGATTTTCTAAATTGCTAATTAAACGCCATTTAGGCCTTTAGTGGGACTTAGATTTCTATAGAGTTTGTTGATTTTAAAAGTTGAGAGATTTGTTAAATTTGGAAAGAGATGTAAAGAATTTTGTATATTGTGAAAATCTATGAAAATAAAGTAATGTAATGATTCTAAGAATTCAAGGTAAACATGTAGTATTCTCAAAATTTTAATTTATGAGTTAAAATGATAAGAATTCAACTCACAATAACACTTACTTTAATAGATTTGTAGAATCATTAAAATCTTAACTTTTTGAATAACAAATGATTTTGTATAGAGTTATAGAATTATCAAACCAATAACAATAGATTTCAATGAAAATATGAGAATCTATAAACCAATAACACTAGACTTAGAAATTCTAAAACTCATTATAAATCTCATCCCCACTAACACTTAGTTATATACTTGTATTCTCGTTAAAGTTATTTTCGTTTTTTGTTTTATTAACTCTATTCCTGACGTTTCTTTATATGAACAAGAAGGTCAATAAAAAGTCCTATATTTGAACACCTAATTCGGCTTTTAATTAAGACGCTTCGCGTGATGACTGAGACTTACGTGTCAAAAACTATAAAGCTAAGCTGATGTTTTTACAGCAGTACCTAATTAATTATTCTAGAAAAGCTGATTCTCTTTCATTTTTGTAATTTTGTATTAGATAAAAAGAGAAAAAAAGTTAAACCAGAAAAAAAGAAGAGGGAGAATAATGTAGATTCATTAACTATCTTAGGAAGAAAGAAACGTTTTCTGAAAGACAAACATTCTTTTTTTTTTCATGAAGCTGGTCATATAATTATAAACCGGTTTAGTCAACGCTGTTCAAGCTAAACGGTGAAAAATGATCGATTAAAAAAACTTACATGATCTTGTGAGGAGTCCAGAGGATGCTGTAACGATGAAACTCTTTAGAAGGATCAAACCAGAGACGATATCTCTCTTCGCGACCTCTAGGCGTGCTTCCATTTCCGTAGAGATTTGTCTGAAACCTCCATGGCTTTCCTTTTATGTTTCCTAAAAACTCTATGTCTAACTCGTCGTGTGTTTTCTGGAACACGTCTCCGTTTGATGTCTGCAGATTCAAAATTAATAATCTCAATATCATCAGATTAAAATTAAGTTGGATCTAATGAAACATAAACCATTTTCTCGGGGGAAGTTATTGACTATTTTCTATGCAGAAAAGGAGATTTCTTTTTTAACCAAATGAGTTATATTCATGATCCTCCAAGAATATGATGAACACTTTGGTCAAAAAAGAAAAAAAATTAACCATCATGCAGATCAATAAAAGAAAGAAAAGAAAAACTATTTTGTTATGAAAACAGTTTTATGCTAATCAAACAGAAAAAAGAAAACAAATGTCCGGGGACTTACATAAAAGGCGACGACAACGCCGGCAGTATAATCGGCGGGAAGTTTAATCATAGAGCTGTAAAATCCATGTTGATACATATTCGATGATATGAAACCAGAACCTATGCATAATCATCATCATCAAACTGTGATCATAAAATAAAATAAAGAACCCATGTGAAAACACACACATAAATAGGTATATACCGGTGTACTTATCGAGGAGGAGGCGAACGGAGAGATCATCAGGAGAACGGACGAGATTGGCATCACCGAATAGAGGAGAAAGTGATTCTTCGAAGCTTAAGGTATTGAGATTCGTAAACGCTGATGATCTCAAACCCAAACACAAGAAGACCAAGATGATAATCGAGAAGATGAGATTATACGATAATTTAGACATTTTTTTCTATATTCTTCCTGGGATTAAGAAGAGATTAATAATTTTCTGTTTATTAATTACACATAATCTTTTGAGATAAGAGAAGAGAGGTTTGCTTTAAACCAAAAACTAAAAAAAAGACAAAAAAAGAGAAGAGAGGTTTGGTCTTTTGGTGAGAGAGAATTGCTCTTTATCTTCCACGCTCATGGTCTTAATTTATAATTGGGAAAATTGTTTTTTTAGAGCAAAAAAATGGTAACTATGTCCCTTTATACTAATTTATACAACTTTATGTCCCATTACACTAATTTTTTTCAAAATGGCAGTAATGCCCTTAAAATTGTAATTTTTTATTCTTTTTTTTTGTTTTTTTGTTCCTTTTTCGTTTTTTTATTTTTATTTTTAAAAAATCGATTTTTTTTTCAAAATATAAAAGTGAATATTCCCAAATATTTTGTTTCCATATTTTTAGGAACTGATTTTTTATCCGTAGAATACAACTAATATGTAGAAATCGGTTTCTACAGTTTTTTAGAATTATAGTAATGTTCAGATTTTGATTTCTACATGTTTTAGATTTATAGTAAATCTGTAGAAGTCGGTTTCTACGTGTTTTAGATTTATATTAATGTGTAGATTTTGATTTATAAAGATTTTAGAACGATAGGTTAAGCGCGGAATGTGTATTCTAAATATTTTTAGAATACTCCTATTTACGGAGATCACGTATTCTAAACATAGTAGATTCTATGAAAAAAGTGGATCTCGTTTTCTACTTCGTAGAATGTCATTTTTACTTTATTTAGAACATAATATGAAATTTATAATTTGAATTTTTTTATAACTGGAAAAAAAATCACTAAGTTCATATAGGTATTTTATCAAAAGTTACTATTTTTCCAAAAATTTTTTGTTTATAAAACTATTTATTAAATTTATTTTTAAAAATATTAAAAGGTGTTATAGAAAAATATGACACAAAATATAGATTAGTCTAAAGGAACATAATTACCATTTTTTTGCTCTAAAAAAACAGTTTTCCCTTTATAATTCAACACTTTTTTTTTCTTCTCTCTATTTTCCGATTCTAACCTTCTTTTTAATTTTGGAGCTGTTTCTTATTGTATACTACTACTATTAAATAGTACAGTAGAGACATTTAAATGTGTATTTAAGGAATAACCAATCAAGAAAATAAATTTGAATCAGACAGAGAATAAATTATCCGACAAATTGATTATTAAAAAATTAGAATGGCTATATTTAGAGAGTTAGATTATTTAGAAAAAAATTATAATCTAAATTGAACTAAAGATAGTCTCAGAATGAACATAAGACCATTGTAGTAAATACCAAACAAAAGTTATTATCAATTTGATTATTATCTAATCTAAATCTATTTGATTATTATCTTTCTAAAACCTATAAACTTGATACAGAGAAGGATAGTACCACTAAAATATAAGACAAATTAAACTAAAAAATGTTTGTCTATTAATAACTAAAATCCTTAATTAGTCTATGTTTCACTCGTCAAATAAGACCATTGTAGTAAATACCAAACAAAAGTTATTATCAATTTCAGTCTCCTACGTTGCATTTTCTTCCGAAATGGATTATCAACATGAAACCCTCTAATCTGATACAAATGCGTGGTTGTAAAAATATTATAAGATTTTTTAAAATTAGTTGTTTGGAGCCAAATGTTTGATGATTTAAGTGATTTTGGATCTAAAATTTTATGAGTGAATATTATTTGAAGATCTCTTATCATTCCCCAAGAGCATTTGAGATTTTTGTAAAGTGAATTAATGATGATAAAAGATCTGGATCGGCAATGAGTATAGCAATGGAAAATAATGGAAATTGAATCAAAGTATGATATCCAATGGTTAATAACAATGATCAACTGCAACATATTGAATGTATACGACAAGATTCTTCAACTAAAACTTGCATAATGTAGAGATAGGTACATAATGATAATTAACTGGCCAGTGGCTTATTGTTTCTAAAAATTGTTTGAAATTTGATTACTATAGCATTCAGTTTTTTTTTTGTCTGATTAATTATGCTATAACAAATTATGAGAAACATTACATAGACGATATTACAGCCGACAATTCTATATGCCTTATAAGGATTCACGCCTGACTGCATCACCCTGAGTAACCCTATGAGATCCATTCCTGACAGTACTCCTTGTACCACGCTGAAGATCTTTTGTAAGCATTTTCTCTTATTTTTTGTATAATTCGCCTTTTCCGGGAATTGAAATCCAGACCTCTTCTTGTAGAAATTGTGTTGTCTGGGATTTGAACTCCAGACCTGGGTGTAGAAGCCTTTAAACCTTGACCACTAGGCACGGTGCTTCCACAAAAGAAAAAAAAGTTGAAAAAATTATAAAAAACTAATATAGCATTCAGTTTACTAAAACGTTACTGGCATAATGGTAGTATAAGGAAGTTGGTACGAAATATTATTTTTTTCAAATAAAATTTCCAAAGACTAACTCGGATTTAAGATCCGTAATTTACATAGTAATAAAAATACTACGGGTTTTCTCAATTTACTAGAATAATTTTTGTAATTTCTAATATGATGTATATATGTTAAACCATTTGCTGTAATATGTTATATTGGGAGTTTTTTCAATTATTATTGGGAGTTAGGACGTGTATTTTTTGTTTCCTTCGTTTGATTTTTAACGAAGTTGTGCATTTAAATGTTTTGGTTGTATATATAGATCGTTACATACAAAATGTTAAGATTTTAAAACCAGTTACAAAAAAATTGTTTAAGATTTTGTAATAGAAATGATGATATGATAAAGCGGATATCTACAATCAAGTGGTGTATATGCATTTAAACGGCTCTTTCCTTCTAGATGTTCGTCTACAATTAGAGTAAAATAATCTATTAGCTTATAAATTATATAACTGGTGTACCCTATGTGTGGTGACGTGTATAAAAGGGTAGATTAGTCATTTCCGCTGATGAGAACCAAACTGAATGACATGACAATTAAAACCGGCTAAACCTGCATCTCTTATCTCTTAGCTCCGGTCTCTTAGCCGGTTTTAAGAGTTTTGGGAGACTATAGAAGCTCATCACCATAGATTTCTCTCACAATATGTTCGACAACAGTATTTTTTCTTTTCTGAGTGCTGCTACATCGCTCAGGACTCTGTATCTTGAGTCTAATTATATGGAAGGTGTCTTCCCTCCTCAAG
Organism: Brassica napus; assembly: GCF_020379485.1. NCBI lineage: Eukaryota > Viridiplantae > Streptophyta > Magnoliopsida > Brassicales > Brassicaceae > Brassica > Brassica napus. The sequence continues at coordinate 18,526,295 of NC_063438.1, forward strand.
GTTATACATTTCTTCTAAATGTTATTAGAATTTTTTTTTTTTTTATAAGTAAATGGGAGATGATCTTGACGGCTTCTTGTTTTGGTGTGTGGCAGGACTTGCAAACATGAGAAACTTGAAAGTGTTAAACTTGAAGGACAACAGTTTCATCTTCTTGTGCGGTCAAGGTATATATATGTTAACAAAACCTAGTTTAGTTTTGTCTTTCCAGAACGAAACAAAAACTAAAAGAAACTTTGAGATGCAGGTTTAGCCGGTTTTAGAGAATTAGAAGTACTGGATCTCAGTTTCAATGGTGTCAAGGCATGATTAACTTTGAGATGCAGGTTTAGCCGGTTTTAGAGAATTATAAGCTGGTTTTAAAGGGTATGATTAACCCCGGTTTTTTAGCTGGAGTTCTTAACTCATGATTTGATATTTATTTTTTTTTTTTTACATTTTTCGGCTAAAAGGCGGCTCTTATATCTCTTATTTAAGAGACGGTTCTTAGTTTTCCTTAGTTAAAATCTAAGAAAAGTTAAGAACCGTCTCTTAGCCGAATCTAAGAACCCGAGTTAAGAAACTGAGATTAATCATGGTCTAAACATGCAATTGAGTATGAAATGGATGTCAAAGAGTCTTTTATCTGTATTCCCATGCATACTGTACATTATAGCCAGTCATCTTCATCACTAAAATATGATTTTATATATAAATATATAAATTTACGTGTAGTTGCTCATATTAGGTAGTTACACTAATCAACACTTTAAATTAATGGAAAGTTCGTTGACAACAAATAATATAAAAGAAGGTATAGATTCCAAAACTATGGACAGCCAAACGTAAACATTTCCATGCTCTCTTTTGTACTTTAATTAGTTATGATTTTCTATCATAATACTTTAATTAGTTATGTTTCCTCTTTCTATATATATATCTTTTGTTCACTTTCGCTTTATATACGTATTCACAATATTATTATGATATTCTTAATAAATTCAAAGATTGGGTAGCGTCATGAACATAATAAGATAGACAATGATTAACATGACATTACTTTTGTGGTGACAAATTTCAGGACAATATACTGATACATATTACGCATTTGATTAGCTTTGGTCCATTTCCTTTAGTTAGCCGCACCAGATATGTCAAATATTAAGCCAAAAAAAAAGATACGTCAAATCCCCATAACACCCAAATAATTATTATATGAGTAACCAGTTTTGATACTCTTATATTTAAGCGTGAGCCACTTCAGAATAATTCTCAAAAAGACCTAAATGAACTACCGAGACCAGACAAAAGAAACTGATCGTTTTAAAAGCTTACGATCATACTTCACTTCAATTGTGCTAATTAATCCTTCTAAATTAAGTTACCAACTCTCAATATACAAATAAAAATCAGGATTTATATGTGCGACAGGGCTGTATATGTAAATGTGTAGTTAGTTGATTTGGTTTACCAACCTCTCTACTCTCTAACATCTATGCATGCATCTGGCCATCATATTATTAGCGCAAAGCAATTAGAAGACAAAACTAACCCATGGATTTTAATTATGAGTAATAACGGTATATTATCATGATCTGCTAATAAAATAGTTAAATCGTTTATGGTGCATAAATCGTAGTTGTACAAGGTTGTCTGTATTTATATTATTTGCAATATACTTATTTATACAAATCAACCATAAATCACAGATGTGTAAGGTTGTCTGTATTTTGATTATTTTGCAATCTACTTATTTATACAAATCAAACAATAAATTTATTTACAAGTTTTCTACAAATATGAGAACAACAAACTAATCTATTTGCTGACAAAAAGAAAAGAAAAGAAAATAAAAGAAACATGCATGTCTATATTGTTTGCCAAAAAAAAACATACATGTCAATATTATTACAATATAAAAATACTTTTTCGAAACTTATAAAGACACAGTCTTAAACTTACATAACTACAATACAAAACTGTGTTTAATTTTATATCGCAATCTGCTAATAAGTTGTATAACGATTTTTTTTTCATAAACTAAAGCTGGGAAAAGTTCAAAAAAAAAAAGAAAAAAACTAAAGCTAAGAGACTTGTGATATTATGTGATACGAGCCGCAAAGAAACATCATGTTAATTTTAATTAGTTCTGCATTATGTAGTACGTACCACTATATTTTTAGCTTGTGTAGAATGTATAGGTTAGTACCTTTCTAAGAACAGTATATTGATCATAATGTGAAAATATAATGGTACGTACTACTTAGAAATGGAGGCAGAATTTATTTTCCCTTTGTATTACTAAGGAAGCAATCTGTCTTTCTTTTGTCCTTTTCTCTTTTCTTTTAGATAAGAGAGTGATTCCATTACCATCTGTACACACAATCACCATTGGCCCGCTGTGTTCAATTGTTGCTAGCTTCTGCATTCAACAAATAAAAATAAACGTTTTGTTTTTCTTTCAACATTATCTATCAGAATATTCTTATAGATATTGTTTCATAAACTTCAAGCACATTTTTCGTTTTTATAGGAACTATGGAAACGAATATGACATCAAAGTAAGAATCACATATGAGGTGGAAAGATAAGGGTCGAAAAAGATTTATAACACAGAGTATACAGCTTTTCTGGTGTTGCGATTTTTTAGGGATGTGTTTCTATGTCTAAGTTCATTAAGAACATTTTCGAATAACATATAAAACTTAGTTTAGCGCAAATAAATATGTTATATTTACAAAGAACATCATATATGTATAATGTTGTATAGTTTTTCAGAAACATAATCCAAATAAGTAACCGCTAATATCTTCTTTGAGGAAAAAAGTAACCGATAATAACAACCAGTTTAGCAACAATGTGCATATACACCTATAATATATGGTGATATTATATATATATATATATGTATATTATACACACAAACGGCTCAAATAGGAAAACTAGAAAAAGTCTAAGTTTAGCAATCATCAACCTATTAGAGAAGAATGAGAAAGACTTGAGGTATTGAATAAGGTAGAAACTCAGGTGTATCATCTTTTAGAGGGAGTTGACCTTATACAAGAGCATTTGCATGTGGATGTCATCATTAATAACTAATTTTTTGAATATATGTTTAACCCCATTGATTAAACTTATTGTCATTTCAAACTAAAAGCTAATAATGGGATACACCTCTTTGAAATATAAAGAAAAGAAGGATACATAGTGGTATTTTCTTAAAAGATACGAATAGGCTCAATGAGCTGAACTTTTATTTGAATTGCTAATATTTTAGTTTATGAAGAGAAAATGATTATCTACTACTTGATCTCGGCCTAGCTATTATGTTTATATATAAATCAATTGAACAAATGCCTTAGATACGAAGCTAAGAATTTATATAACAAATTCAAAGATTCTTATTGTAATATATTAACTCACAATGTTATTGGTCCATATGTAGCACAAACATTATTCCATATCCATATACTACAATAATTGAGGACGTTCTTCTAACAATTATTAGAAAATGAACCAATAATAATGTGGTTACAACTTGCAACACACACGATATAATAAATCAGTTGATTAGGAAAACTGCATATAGTAGGGTATGACATGTAATGTAATCATCTCCAAGCTTGTTTGTGGGAAAACATATGTACACAAATGGATATAATGATAATGTCTTTAGATTAATTATTGTATACGTTTTGTGCCCATGTGGTACAATGTCCAAGTTTGATCATATCCTAATATCCACCAAAATATTTCAACTTATTTATCTGGTAAAAACAATTAATAAGTTTTGAGATCCAAATAGTTGTTAAATACTTAATGCATTTTTTCGTTTAATTATAGAAAACACATGATAACAAAATAGAGTTCATTTACATGCAAAACACTGTTTTTTGTTTTAGCAAAATATATTATAGAACTGAGACAAATAATTATTGGATAAATAAAGTTGACATATTTGATGTAATATATGATAGGATAATCTAGGATTAGGATACAATTTATCGTATAAACACTCTATTTGGTTAATCAATATGCAAACACTTTTAATTTTCTTACATGGTATCAGAATATGAAAATCTCTTCTTTGGATCTTCAATATATGTTACATCCTTCTGACAATCTAGGTGCACTAACTACATTTGTGAATTTACGAAGTTATAACTATTCTGAGTGGGCTACCAATTTTGGAGTTCTCTTAAAGCAAAACAAAAAATTGGCTTCACTGACGGCACCATTCAAAAGCCGACTTCCAATCTCGAGTTAACTCGATGAACATCTACAAACTCCATGATTTCAGGTTAGAATCGCACATCAATCGATATGCATGTTCGGTCTATTGTCTGTTGATATATGGTGTTTTATACATCTTGTATATATGCTTTTAAATTGGTTTTCAAGTCTTTATCGAGTCTTCCTAGTCCTTTTGGAGTCATTACAGGTCTGGAGTTGCATTAGATGGGAGATGGACCAGCTGGAACAAAAGAGGCAGAAAACAATGTAATTTGGTGGTTTTCACACAGAACAGTCTTGATGACTGTTCCGGATAGCGGAGCAACCCGAGTGACTGTTCCGAGTGAGTGTTCCAGCGGCAGAGATTTTTAAGGAAACTACAATCATTACGGGATTTGCCCTAGTTATCCATATTTTCTCTCCCAGCCGCCTGTGGCTTTGATATATCATATTTTCTGTTTCTCTTTATCATTCTAGGCTATTCTAGACAGAAGAAAACCATTGGAGACTTTTGTGCTTTTGGATTGTAAAGGGAGAAGGCTCCATCTCTCTCACCATAGAGAAGATTATCATGAACCCTCTTTCTATCTCTTTTATTTACATGAAGTCTTATTCATAATTGATTTCTGTGTTCTCTCTTGTTATGACTGAGTAGTCGATCTAGCTAGCCTAGAGTGTTAGGGTGTTAGATCGTGAGCTAAACATAGATAAGTATCCATTGATTGTCTTCATTCATAACTGCTCTTATTGCTTGCATTAAACTGGCCAGTTATTGTTAGATCCTAGGTTTAACCTATTCATTAACCGTGTAATAGGTTGCTAGATCTGTTATGAATGAGCATAGCATCCCTAATCAGCGAAAGTAGATATTGTGGTGTTTTGTGAACCGATTAGACTTGATCTTAATGTTCATCATCACGCCTTGATCCAAGCGAGAGCTTAGGTATTGAGGCTGATCGTTGAAAGGTGAAACACCACGACAGTGGGTTGATCTAGTATTGTGTTCCTAGTTCTAGACTAGTCCATTAATCAAACTTGAATAATTGTTTGGCTCATGATTGTAAGTGCCCGTTAAACCCTAGGTTAGTTTTTCATTAATCTGAAACTTAAAACCAATTTGTTACTTGCTTTTTACGTTACCACAAACTTTAAAACCCCCATATTGTTTTAGCTTGATTCTGATCCCATAAAGATAAAGTGTAAGATTTGGTCTCTGTGGATTCGATCCTAAAGTGCTACATCGACATACCATTCGATTGTGGTAGTGTGCACATTAGGTTATTTGGTGTGGGTATACACGTAATATCAAATTGGCGCCGTTGCCTGGGACCATCTTTTTACCTTTATTTTTCGGTTATTTATTTAGTCTAAGACCTCTAACTTGCCTTATCCTTTTTGTTGCAGAAAATGTTCCAGGTGCATGACCAGTAGACATACTCGGAGAAACGCACAAGGAGAGTTAGTTACATTTACCAACCAGGAGCTAGCAAGGTTAGAAAGAACAAATCGTCAACAGCCAAGGAAAACTGACACCACTATGGGTGATCACGCCAATCAGGATGATCTCGCTACGGCTATGGCACTCATGCAGCAGCAGATGCAACAAATGCAGCAGACCATCCAAGCTCAGTAGGATGCTGCTGAACAGGCTGCTCTCGCGCAGCAGGAACAACAGGTGCAAACTGTTCCAATCGGACAGAGAAACCTTCCGCGTAACATTCCTACTACGCGCTCTGCCATTGTTCCTCCACTCTGCACCAGACAGGACTTCAAGATCAAGCCTGCTTTGATCGGTCTAGTACAGAGAAAGGTGTTCTCTGGTCTCTCTACAGAAATTCCGATGGAGCATATTGAGAGCTTCGAAAAATTCTGCAGTTTCACTCGCGCTAATGGTGTTCCACCAGATTACATCAGGTGCATGTTATTCCCATTCTCTCTTGATGGAAAAGCTGCACGGTGGTTGAACTCTCTCCCTACTGGCTCTCTCACTTCATGGGAACAGGTCCGATCAGCGTTCCTCAGCCATTTCTACTCTAAGGCGAGAACAGCTGCATTGAGGAACAAGATCACCTCCTTCAGACAGCACACTGATGAGCTTTTCTGCGACGCATGGAAGCGCTTCAATGACTATCGCAGAGAATGTCCTCACCATGGATTTGATGATGATTATATCCTGGACATTTTCTATGATGGAGTGGACTGGAAATACCAAGGTGCTCTAAACTCTGCGAGCAATGGAGACTTCATGACTCAAACCACTGCTGGAGCGTTTAAGCTGATTGAGAACATGGCTGCTAGCTCAGCTAATAAGAAAGAGGAGAGTGATTGCTCCAAGAAAGGAAACAGTTCTGACGCCCAGAAAATAGATGAGCTGACTGCCAAGGTTGATCAGCTACTGAAAAACAACCAAGGGCACGTCTTCAGCATGGAGCAAGCTACGGCCGGACATATTCAGAACCAGAACAAGCGACAACCGCAGAGCAATCAGCAAGCTGTTCCAGCTACTGAGAACAGTCAACCAGATGAGCTGAAGGGTCTGGGTATGATGATGCAACAGCTGTTGCAGGGTCAGCAGGTTCAGGCTAAGGCGTTGAATCAGGTAACCACGGAAATGGATACCAGGATGGGCAACATGTTCACTGAGCTGAATAACAAGTATGACAATCTTGCGATCCATATAAGAAAGATCGATGTTCAGCTTGCTCAAACAGCTGAGAGTGTCAAGAGGCAACAAGAGACGCTCCTGGAAGAACTGATAAAAATCCTAGGACTGAGCACTGTAATGCAATAGAGCAGCCGTTTGCTGAGACTGTTCTAGGCGCAGAAGAGAGAGCAGAGCAGTCTGCTAGCTCTGGAGTGACTGCTCCTAGCGAACCTGCTGAGACTCCACCATCTCGAGTCTATGTTCCCAAGGTTCCCTATCCAATTCCACCTAGACATCTGATGGATCCCATTAGTGAAGAGCAGTTGATAGGTTTTAACAAGATGGTGAGAAGGCTTCCTAAAGAACTTGCATTCGAAGATGCTCTGCAGATTCGTCCATTGCTCCAGTTCTTTAAAAACTGTAGAGAGACTCAAGAGGAGATCAAGGTCCTCTATACCAAAGCACTGTCTACACCAGCACTGAAGGTATTGCCTAAGGTTGATGATCCTGGAAAGTTTGTTTTCCCATGTTCCATCGCAGGAACAACCTTCAAGGATGCTCTTTGTGACTCTGGTTCTTGTGTGAATCTCGTCTCAAAGGCTATTGTAGACGATTTGGGTATTGCTGATGTTGAGCGTTCTCAGCTGACCCTGACCTTTGCAAACTCTTCCAGAGCAGTCCCATATGGAACCATCCGCAGCCTTCATGTTCAAGTAGGGGAATGCATTGTTCCTGCTGAGTTTCAAGTTGTTGAGATGAACAAGGATCATGAGATGCCTTTGATATTTGGAAGGACATTCATGGCTACTGTTGGAGCAACCATCGATATGCCCAACAAGAGAGTCTGCTTCTCCAACATCAACAAGAAAGTTTTCTACAAGGCTGTACCCACCAGATCTTCCTCATCACACGCCTCTTGCATCTCAGTGTTTGATGTAGAAAAGCTGAAGGTTGTTCCAGAGAAAGAGCATGGTGATAAGGGTGAGAGCAGGCTGTTCTCTGATGAAGATCCTAGCACTGATCCTACTAAATTCAGAGGGAATTCAAGGGTGAAACAGAAAGTCCAGAAGAAAAGAATCAAGGGGGATCCTACAATGACTTTGATACCTCTCAAGTGTGATGAGAACTCCATTGAGTATGAGGTAAAGTGCAAGGGTACCTCCAAACCGTTCTCTAAAGTCAGAGTCATTCTCACACATGAGCTAAAGGAGAAAGGGAAAGCTGCTGTGAAAGGGTTGTTGAGCAGATTTCTGGAGCTGAACATGTCTGATTGTGGAGCTTATTTTGGAACAAGCCCTCCTGCTCAACCAGACTGATCCCAGTCACCAAGTCAAGCTAGAGACTTAAACCAAGCGCTTGGTGGGAGGCAACCCACTGGTGAGTGTCATTAACATTAGGATTTTCTTTTTACTTATTTTTGTTTTTAGTTTGTTGAGTCTCAGGTCATAAATCAGAAAATCCGAGACCCTTGAATGGAGCAAGCAGCTGGCTGCTCTCATTCCAGAGCATCCTTTACCGGAGCAACCGCGTCTTGCTCTGTCAGGCTGCTCCGCGCCAGGTAAGTATCTCGAACAAAAAAAATGTTTATTCTTGATTTCATTTTCTCTCTGATTTATTTTCACACCAGGGACGTTGTGAAGTAAGTCTGGGGGAGGGTTTTCGTCAATTACTAACTCGTTTCTTTCTTTTGTTTTTTTTCTTTTGGGTCAATTTGAGTCAGTTTTTATTGAGTCAGTCAAAAATTTGTGGAAATTAGGACCTTATTCCGTGTTGATCACTAACCACCTTGTGCTTTAGTTATCTTATTCAGTGACCTTAGTAGTGGCGAAAGACACACATGTGGACCTGGAACACCCTGACATATCTCACTTGATTCTCCAGAAGTTCTCAGCCGATCAAGTTACACTGGGTAGACTTAACTCCACCTTACTTGAACCTAATCTTGACTGAAATTCTTCTTGTTATGGGCATTAGATCAGGGAAACGAGAACACACTCAGGACTTCTTATCCTTTTTATCCATCTTGCTGATCCTGAGTGGCTAGCTCATCTTTAGCTAGTTCCCACCCTGCACCTTAGCCTTTATTCCACCTTCATGCATTTGTTTTTCAGTGTCATATGTGCAGATATGTGCAAAAAGGTCGGAGAGGAAAGGATCAACGCAGCCTCCTACTCGTTACTGCTGCAAATTATGTCAGAAAGGAGAACAAGCAGATTAAGGGAGCAACCGCTCCATAACCAATGAACTGCGCAAGAGCAGGGGTGGAGAACCAGAATGGTCGCGAAATCAGAACCACCAGTGGCACTCAGAACGATCATGTATTACCTCCTTCTTCGTCACATCACCATATCAGTCTTCAAAAAAAAAAAAAAAAAACGAGATTAATGTGATGGAGAAGGGGAAGAAAGAAAAGAAACATGGAGCCACTGGAAAGGTCGAGCAAGAAGTTGGTACCAAGTATTGAAGAGTGTGTAGAGGAAAGTGGAAAGCAGAACAATCAGTTGCCTGTTCCGTCATCAGAACAGTCGCACCAGATAGAGCAAAAACGAGTAGAGGCTGTGGACATCAATGGATCTATCCTCTCTTGCCATTTTGTGTGATATCCTGCATCCTCTTCAATGAAATGGTAGCCCCTAAACACTCTTAACTCCACCATTAAATAGCCTGTTCCACACCTAGACCGTCTACCCTGAATGATGCCTGTGATGAGAAGCTCACGCTACTCTTAAATGAATGTAGGGAGTTCTGTCTCGATAGTGTTGCTTTTTCAGGTTTGAGATGAAGAGTATGGAGCCGATTTTTGAACAGCAGTCAGTGGGGTTCCGGTAAGGGTGTGTTGTCCTAGTTTTACTGCTTGTATGGTTCAGAGATTCGTGGTTAAAGTATGGTTGCTGAGAATAGGAGAGTTCCCACACTTTCAAACCTTTCTCCCTGTTCTTGATACTTGACATTGTTTGAGGACAAACAAGGATCTAAGTCTGGGGGAATTGATATATGGTGTTTTATACATCTTGTATATATGCTTTTAAATTGGTTTTCGAGTCTTTATCGAGTCTTCCTAGTCCTTTTGGAGTCATTACAGGTCTGGATTTGCATTAGATGGGAGATGGACCAGCTGGAACAAAAGAGGCATAAAACAATGCAATTTGGTGGTTTTCACGCAGAACAGTCTTGATGACTGTTCCGGATAGCGGAGCAACCCGAGTGACTGTTCCGAGTGAGTGTTCTAGCGGCAGAGATTTTTAAAGAAACTACAATCATTACGGGATTTACCCTAATTATCCATATTTTCTCTCCCAGCCGCCTGTGGCTTTAATATATCATATTTTCTGTTTCTTTTTATCATTCTAGGCTATTGTCGACAGAAGAAAACCATTGGAGACTTTTGTGCTTTTGGATTGTGAAGGGAGAAGGCTCCATCTCTCTCACCATAGAGAAGATTATCCTGAACCCTCTTTTTATCTCTTTTATTTACATGAAGTCTTATTCAGAATTGATTTCTGTGTTCTCTCTTGTTATGACTGAGTAGTCGATCTAGCTAGCCTATGGTGTTAGGGTGTTAGATCGTGAGCTAAAAATAGATAAGTATCCATTGATTGTCTTCATTCATAACTGCTCTTATTGCTTGCATTAAACTGGCCAGTTATTGTTAGATCCTAGGTTTAACCTATTCATTAACCGTGTAATAGGTTGCTAGATCTGTTATGAATGAGCATAGCATCCCTAATCAGTGAAAGTAAATATTAGGGTGTTTTGTGAACCGATTAGACTTGATCTTAATGTTCATCATCACGCCTTGATCCAAGCGAGAGCTTAGGTATTGAGGCTGATCGTTGAAAGGTGAAACACCACGACAGTGGGTTGATCTAGTATTGTGTTCCTAGTTCTAGACTAGTCCATTAATCAAACTTGAATAATTGTTTGGCTCATGATTGTAAGCGCCCGTTAAACCCTAGGTTAGTTTCTCATTAATCTGAAACTTAAAACCAATTTGTTACTTGCTTTTTACGTTACCACAAACTTTAAAACCCCCATATTGTTTTAGCTTGATTCTGATCCCATAAAGATAAAGTGTAAGATTTGGTCTCTATGGATTCGATCCTAAAGTGCTACATCGACATACCATTCGATTGTGGTAGTGTGCACATTAGGTTATTTGGTGTGCGTATACACGTAATATCATCTGTCTGCAAGCATCTCTTGGAAGATGAAACAAAATTGCAAACATAACAGACAATTTGTTCTTGAATACTATGGAAACATTAAAATCTGCTACTACGTATACATGTGTTGCTTCTACCGAGCTTGAGAAACAACATGAGGATGCCAAGATACACAAATTTCACTTTGGTTTAGATGAGATTTGTTTTAATACAATCCAGTCTCAAATAATTGATGAGGAACCTCTACTGACCTCAACATTGTTTACTTACGTGCCATTCGAGCACAATAACATCTAAGTAATATGAGATGTGTGGAGGTTAAACATGATGCATTAAGATTTCCGTTAAGGTCGATTCTATGAATTCTACACCTACTACATCCAGTGTTGTTGCAGTAACTTCTCGCAGCCGCGATTCCAATTGTTCTCCATAGATTTCAGAATTGTTTTCTCGAACAACAACAACGCTCTGTTTCGTGAGGGTTTTCTAGTTCAAATAACCATGGTCGGGGAGGTCATTATTCTAACTCAGGTGGACAAGGATGTGGTTGTTGAAGGGTTTATTCCGCTTCAATTAATCCAGCCATCTCTCATATTCCTACAGATCATATCATGACACTCTTGCTCAACCGCCCTATGATGTTTGTTCTCCCACTGTGGTCACATGTAAAACACCTTATCTAATTGTAACTTATCTATCTTAAGCCAGTGTTCATTTCTGCTATAATATATGTGGCCGAACCAACAATTTGTCTTAACGAAAGTTTAGAATGACTCTATGGACGATGATTATATATCACTTGAGGTAAACCGTACTTGGGATATCACTATGCTTCCTCCAGAGAAAAAGGAAATTGGATATAAGTGGTTCTATAAAATCAAATACCATTCAAATAATAAGGTTGCTCGTCACAAATCTCGTCTAGGTTCACTTGGAAACCTCCAACGTGAAGGTTTAGATTACACGGATAAGGTTGCTCCGGTTCCAAAACCAACTACATTTCATTGTCTTCTTGAAATTGCTTCTGCAAAGAGATGAGAACTTCATCAAATGGATTTCCATAATGCTTTCTTACATGGTTATTTGAAAGAAGAGGTTTACATACACTTGCTTCCCGGTTTTGAAGATCCTGATCCTTCAAAGATATGTCATTTGTGTAAATCAATCTACGGACTTAAACATTTCCCCAAATGTTGGTTTGCAAAACTAAGTACAGCGTTACAAGACTGTCGATTCAAGCACAATCAGTATTCATCGTTTTAAGAGCTACCTTTACCAATACTTTCACATGAAAGATCTTGGCAAACTCAAGTATGTTCTCGTTATCGAAGTTGCTCGTATGAATTCTTTATCTCTCATCGTAAGTATGCTTTGGACATTATTAGCAAAGCTGGATTTCTTGGTGCTAGGCTGATGAACCCCTTATGTTGAGATTACTTTGTCTATGATACTTCAAGGATGAACTTATGGTTTGAGAGAGATTGAATCGATTCTGAACTTGATGAATGATTAAATAAATTTGAATGGTCTTCAGTGAGTATCTATGAACTGATCAACACTTATGTAGATGTGTCCTTGATCGTGAGAGTTGTTCTGACAAACAATGATCAAGGACGAGTCTTCTTGCAGAGAATGAACTCCTAGCTGTCGATGTTCAGTGATGAACAAAAGATTCACAACTTGTAAGAGATTTTTTTTAAAAAAAGGTGAATACTCTTATTCAGGTCATACAGCCTCCTTATACAGTCTTACAATGTGTGAAAAACTAGAAAGAAAGTAGAAAACTAGGCAAAGGATTTTTAGAAAACAATAATTTGACTGAAACTAAAAACTAGGCAGTTGTAGAACCAAGATGTTGAATATTGACTGGACTTTAAAAGAATCTTGCTTGACCACGACCAGGACTTCCTTTGTTGATATTTTATGATTAGAATGTGTTTGAAATAGACTGATCAATGGGCTAGTCGAATTTAGCTTGAAACAAATCCAAATTGAATTTGTTATGGCTTTATTCATGGGCTTAATCAATTCTCTTTGGTCTGAGAAAGACTCATTTAGTCCAACAGCTAAACCAGCTACATCTTCAGTGTCACTCAGCTCATCCCGCTCTAGGTTAGTGTCACTTAGCGCACTCAGATCATCCAGCTCCAATTTAGTGTCATTTAGCTCATCCAGCTCCTCTACACTCACTTCAGCTGGTTTCAGTTCACACACACTCTCTTCAGTTGGTTTCAGCTTGTCCTCAGCGTTATCAGTTAGTTACAGATTGTCCAAAGTTGCATATAGCTGATCATGGTTACATCATCCCCTCTTTCAAAAAGATATGTCCTCAAATATGTATCTCCTACATCAAAAGGAACATATTAGACTCGAGACAAAGGTTCAAGAAGAGAAACATATAAGCAACAACAAAGTATGGTTTTGCACAGAAACTTCCTTGGAGGTTTGAAGACATTTTCCTCAAATACTTCCATCTCTAAATCTCAGCTTGATAGGCATAGATGAGATGAATGATCAGGCATAGATGAGATGAATGAGCTGGATGAGCTAATTGACACTAACTTGGAGATGGATGAGCTGAGTGAGCTCAGTGACACTAATCTAGAGCTGGATGAGCTGAGTGACACTAAAGATGGAGTTGGTTTAGCTGCTGGACGAAATGGGCTTTTCTCAGACCAACGATAAGTGATTCAGCCCATGAAGAAAGCTATAACAAATTCACTTTGGATTTGTTTCGAGCCAAATTCGACCAGCCCATTAATCAGTCCATTTCAAGCTCATTCTCGTCATAAGATATCAACAAAGGAAGTATTGGTCGTGGTTAAGCAAGAGTCTTTCAAAGTCCAGTCAAGATTCAACATCTCGGTTCTACAAACCATATATTTTTGTAGATTCAACATCTAGGTTCTAGAAAGTTCTTTATATTCCTAAACTTTCATATTACAGGTTTTAGATACTCAATAATACTTTTTTTTTTGTAGTATCAATCATTTTGATGTTAACACAACAAACTGCTTTCTAAACTATATATAATATAACTATCAGTAGTATGACGAATAATATTTAAATTAAAACATCACAAAAAAATACTACTGAAGTGGACTTTTAAATACGTGATAAATTCGTCAGAGAATTTTCAAGAAAAACTCATTGTGGATATCAAGGGAATTACCAAATGATAACTGACTGAAAGCATCACATAAAATCTTCTAAATATTACTAGGCAAGCTATTAGTTGCACAATAATTAAAATTGATAACAATTATTGTATCCTAATATTTATAACCTGATAAAGTTGAGCATGTGTACCTATTTTTGAAATTATCAACATGTTTAGCAGAAGGATCAAACCATATTGTATGACACTAAAAGCATTTGATATGCTTATTTTAAAATTTAGACTAACAAATTAGTATCCGACGAATATAAATAAAACTGCACATATAATAAATGAATAAATATTGTTATAATTTTTTATAAGATTTGACAGACATAAAACGCAAGACACATATCACAACCGCATCCATCTTCTTTAATGTGTATATGAAAATGTTCTTTTCGCATGATATCCTCATAAAATGCACTTAAGGCCTTAAGGGTAACCTATCTTATATATATTTTAGTTAACAATAAATCTTTGTTTATATGATATACATAAAAACACCACTTACTTTGTAGAGTGCAAAATTATTTGTAGTTTAGATGAATTGATTGATTTTATTTTAGTCTTTACTTCTTCGACGTTACCAACCTAACTGATTTGTCCAATGACATTTGTCAAGTCCAACAAACACAAAATGTCAAAATTGCGAAATTATGATTTTTTACGAACAAAATAATACATAAGCATATAGTTACATATGTACGCTTTCTTTTCATATTTTTTATCTAAGATATCACAAAAATCAGTAAAATATTTTTCTGGTACAAAATCAAGAAAATTTGTCAAAGCTTTGGTCCAAGTTATTCATTTAATAGACCATTTGTATGGAAATAAGATGATAATGAATTCACCATCGTATATTTTTTTAGTCTGAATATGTTGATTCATAAAGTTTGCCCGTCATGTAGAAGATGCTTATGTTTTTGTAAAACCTCATTCTCAATAGATGCATGCAATATGATACATTTTATTTACCAAAAAAAGATGCATTAGTATTTTCATATGTAGTGAAGAACATTAAAATCGTTTATAAATAATTAATAGTACATGAACACTACACTATCTTTTCATCCACAAGGATTAACTCAATAGAGTTCCTGTTATGGAGTTGAAAAGTTCATTTGTTGATAGTCTTTACATGAATTTCATGATTCTCACTGAATGGTTCTAGCAAGTTCACCTGAATTTAGTATGGAATATTTCTTGGGAAAATGACATTTTTGCGTTAAACGATTGGGTTATACATGAGAGGAAGATGTATATATATAAGTTTTTGACTAGTTAACCTACGAGTCATAAGAACATTTCCCAGTACGTTAGTAGTACCATGTTTAAACGATTTGGTTCAAATATAGTATCTTACCTAACGTCTATGATGTATTTAAATTAATAGTTAAACGATTTGTGATATATATATATATATTAGAATTTTTGTTTACAATGGTGAAATCATACTATTCGTGAGAGAATTTTGGTGATTTGATATATAGGAAGTATAATTTTTGTGAACAATATCAATACTAAATATCAAAGTTTATGTGGTTATCAATTAATAAAATATTATGATAGATATATAAAATAAAATATCGTGTATCACTTTTGTCTTGAAACCTAAACCGTAAAACCTAAAATTAATTCAATCAAACCAACATTGTATATTGAAACCATATATGTTGCATAAACCTTATAAGTAAATTAATCACAAAAGTATCAATCATAAATCAAAGTTTATAATATGATGGGGAAATCAAATGAATTCAGATGAGAAATTATCTAGCGAGTTTTGATTAGGATAACCACACAATTTAACGCAAACTGGAACGAAATTGAAATATGGTAACTAAAAAAATCGTTTATTTAAGCTAATCTGGAATTAACGATGTCAGCAAGTTAATAAATTCTTATCCTATGTGGACTTGAGTCATATTTGAGTCATCAATACATGTCATTTATATCATGTCACATTTTAGAACCAATCAAATTATAATTTTTCAGTTAAGCATGTCTTCAATTAATAGTATAATGTTGGTTTGAAAATAGTAAGAAAATAATCTAGTAGATATCGACTTAGAATCTATACTTTTGAAGTGTAGTTTGTATACGTTTTGGAATTTCGAGTTTGTTATCAATTCTTCACATGAGAGATAAACAATTTACATTCAAAAGTACAAATTTCTTCTTTCTTTACATGATAACTTGGAAAAGAACATACAAATTGAGGACTAGGCAGGCTCAAGCCTTGAGGAAATGGTACTTAGATTCAACGTAGCTCTCTGCGTCCCATAAGAAAGATCCAAAGGTCACAGCTTCCAAAACCAACATCGCAAGACCCGAGAAACTCAGAGACAGAACCTCATCGTTAGACGTATCCAGCTTACCGTCCTCCAGTATCCTTATGTCCGGTCGCCCAAAGAGCGCCTGGGTCTGCTTCTCTATCAGCGACATGGCTTCTTTAGACCGTATCGTGGCGTATCTCTGAAGCGTATCCGAGTCTAAGTACGTAACGTACGATCTCAACCCGTAAGACGACGACTCTCCTTCATTCCTCTGTATTGCGTACTCATCAGGATCATATTCCTCTGGTTGGATCCGGATCAAAGAATCCGGGTCCCATAACGGGTAAGGAGGGGAAGGCTCTTCGTAGCGTTCCCTGGTTTTGTCAGGCCGTTTGGGAAGTGTGTTCATGGTTCTCTCAAGCTGGTATCTCTGGTCGATTCTTCTTAGGAAGTAGCCATACATGACAGAAGCAGCATAGAGTTTCCCGAGTTTGATCTTGCTTATCTGAACTATGGAGCTTAACGGACCTACTGCTGTTCTGTCTCCAAGAACCGAAGACAGGTGACTCTGTATCATCTCAAAGGCTTCCGCAGAGTGAATGACTTCAAGCTTCTCTTCTTGGTTTGGCCATAAGTCTATCCGTCCTGCTGGGTCTGAGGTTGGTTTAATCTGAGGGATCATGGTGATTTCTTTCTCCACAAATCTATGCACCACTAAGCAGTAAATGATCTCTGCCAATGTTTTACGTTTCTCCTTATCCTTAACTTCAGATATCCTCCTGCGAAAGAGAAAGAAACTGCTAATATAACATAGCCTAGGTTTAAGCAAGAGAGGATAAAAGACTTACTTAGAGAGAATGTCTTGCGAAGAAGACGGTTCGGCTTTGAGATTATCGTTTTCGGTGGATAACTTGTCGAGCTGCTGATCGACAGTGACGGGTAAGAGATGAGGATGTGTCCTAAGAATCTGGTCCAGAAGCTGTCCCACAGGAGATTCCAGCTCAACAGGAGCAATCGGGGCAAAGTTGTCGTCTTCTCCTGAGGCTCTCACTGTCACGCCTCTTCCTCGCCCGTTCTCAGCGTTGTTGCTGCTACTTCCAAGCTTGGGGATACAGAACGAATGGCATCTCTGTAAATAACAACGAAAGCAATAGCAAGAAAATAAACTGAGAATCCATAAGCTACCAAGTGTCCGAGCAGATTAAACTAACCTAACCTAACGAAATAGCAGAACGAAGTAGACGAAACGACGAGTTTCACCTGAGGAAGAAACGATGGAGAAGTAGAGGGAGGAGAAAGGAACTTGGAGAGGGAGTGGTAGTGCTTGAAGCAGAGGCAGCCATAGCTGCCGATTGCTTGCATTTTTTTCTTTCTTGGATTTGATTTTTCGCAAAGTATCTCAGAGATGACTACTACCAAATTGTGGCTCAGGTTCTACAGAGACTCCTCTTATTAGCTCCAAAAATAAATAAATTAACAGACAAAGTAGTAGACAACGAACCACTAAGAACACGCCACGTCATTATAATTGTTGGGCCACGATCAGCTCTTTGGCAAATTTGAATTCAGGCCCAAAACGTTTTCAACTTTGGTATCTGAGTTGATGATCATCAATTCATCATCGTTGTTGGTTTTTCTTGTTTGACTGCAGCATGCCACGTGGAAGAAGCACACGAACGGCGCAATGCAAGACAATTCGGTTCCTTTACCTTTTGTCTTTTTCACCTTTGGTTAAATAATATCCTTTGGTTAAATAATATCTCAGATGCATTTGCATTTGTCCTCGTGCACTCAACATGTGGAGGCTTTTCATCTGTAGCAAGGTTAGTGTTAAGTTACTGAAACTGAAAGGAATCATTAGCAATAGGATGGATAGGATTAGTAATCTACCAAAAGAGGTTATCCGCCGCATTGTCTCCTTTCTTTCTGCAAAGGAGGCTGTTTTCACATCTATTCTCTCAAAAAAGTGGCAAAATCTCTTTACCATCATTCCAAAGCTTCTGTTTGATGACACAGACGAGATTCAAGGGAGTTTCTCTTATTTCGTGGATGGAGTAATTTCTCTGCCGTCCAGTACTCGCGTGAATAAGTTCTACCTAAGATGCAGAGATCGTGTTGATCCAGCTCAATATGATCTTATCAACCGTTGTCTATGTGATGTGCTGAAGCGGGGCATCTTGGATCTTAAACTGGACATAGGTATTGGAAGACATTATTATCTGCCCTTTGAGTTTTTCACTTGCAAGACAGTTGTTAAAGTGGAACTGGAGGGTCGTTATGCGGCGGGTTATTCCTATGGGAAGGGTTTTGTTATTGATGTTCTCCCTGAGAATGCTTTTCTACCCGCACTTGATACGCTTACTCTTAGTGTCATTCAGTTCAACGATCTTCGTGGTTGTGCGTTTAAAAAACTTCTTTCTGCTTGCCCTGTACTTAAGGAACTGACAATATTTGGTATGAGGTGGCAACGTCCGAAATGGTCTGGCAAGCTGTGCATTCCAACCCTTCAAAGACTAATTATTCAAGATTTCCATCCTTCTCAGTTTACGAGAGTTACTTTGGATACTCCAAGTCTTACCTATTTTGAGTGCTCTGATGCTATGCCGGATGAGTATTCAATTTTTAATCTTGACTCCCTTGTTGAAGCTAAGCTCCATCTTATGTTCACTGACGGTCAGTACCAGTACTACATACCCTACGATGGATCTGTAAGTCATGATCACAATAATTCTTCTAGCACTCCAACAAATCTGATAAAGGGGTTGGGAAATGTTGAAATCATGGAGATATTATTTCAGAACACTTTCGTGGTAAGTGTGCTGTTGTTTCTTTTATAACTCTGTGACATCTTATTACAATTTGAGTTTCTAGAAAAAAAAAAAATTAGTAATCATTGAGACATTATTGTTTTGCTTTCATATGATGTTCCACTAGAGGCTTTGTATCTAAATAATGCAGTACGTTGAAGATTAGATATATATATATATATTTTTTTTGTTTCAGGCATTATATTACTTCCGTGAAGCAATCCCGGTGTTTGAAAACCTATATCATTTAACCATTAGATGTGATGATGAGGAGGATTGTATGGCATTTCTACCATATTTGCTAAAGAAGTCTCCAAATCTAGAGACTCTTGTCATTGATGTATGATCAAAACCCTAAATGCTTATTGGTCAAATAGCTTACCTTAAAGATACTCCTTAATTTTTTCTCTATATATATATTGTTCCTCTTGCTTCAGGGTCCACTGCACTACAATGAAGAACAACCTGAATCTGTTTGCAACTGCTTGTTGGGATATTCTTTCTTGTTGTCGTGTCCTATAAAGGTCCTACAGATAACCGATTACCGCGGAACAATTGGGGAGGTGGATCAATTGAAGCATTTTATAGAGAAACTGTCGTGTCTGAAGTTGGTGAAACTTCATTCTTGTGATAGACCTGACGTAGACAAGCAACACTTGATGATTCCCAGAGCTTCTTCAAAGTGCAAGATCAAGGTCACATTTTCCTGTTAGTTTTACTAACGCATGCATGAACAAAACTTTGGTCGTTCGTCCTAGTTTCTCACATGTTTGTTGTCACATGATCGGATTGTAATCACGCTTTTTCTTACTTATTTCCTAGTTACTGTGTTTGTCTTTTGTCAGATTCCTCGTTGTCTTAGTTTGTACTCTTCTTTCTAGGGCCTGTTTTTATTCTGGTTTTTGTTATATGCTTTGTTTTAATTGTTCGTTGATCCTTACTCTGTTTCAACTGATCGTATAATCTTCACTGGAAGTGACAGAATTTTAATCAAGAGGTGGATGCTTTTTGGAAGAGAGAAAAAACCAAAGTGTTTTAGTTCACTCAAGAAAGTATATCTTCAAGGCAGAAAACTTGCTCATAGTTTGGTCAAAGGCTATACTGTCCACATTTCAAAAGTCTGGTTCTTGGTGGAACAGAAGCTAAAACGAATGCGTCAATCCAATCATATATTTCTGTTACATCTTCTTGCTTGCTTCAGAAAAGTTTTCTTTATTCCCGTATATGCTTCTCTGCAATTCTATACACAATTTTTGAAAACAGTTCGAACTGCACTTTGGGTTGCTTTTTTTTTTTTTGTAACACACACTTCGGTTTTTATTTTATTTTTACTTTTATATGTAAAGTCCGCTCAGATAAATTCATCACTAACAGTTTCAATTTATTTTTTCTGTAAATAATATTCTTTTACATATTTGTATATATCTGGCTCGATCGTATAAGATTTAAGTATTTAACCTAAACCTGATCTTCTCCAACGTCTTCTGCTAACATGTCGACGTCTTTAACTAAACTTTCTACTGCCACAGACTCCAATGAGTCTTCACCACTTCTTGCAACCGCCAGAAGCTTCAAAGAATGGTTACCACTTAATCAGACATATCTTCCTGATGACTTACTGTTGAACTTCTTTGTCCGCGTCTCGGTATTGTATTACCCAATTCTCTCCTTAGTCTCCAAGAGATTCCGCTGTCTCCTAGCCTCACGTGCCCTTTACGAAACCCGAAAGCTTTTAAACCGCACCGAGAGTTGTATCTATGTGTGCTTACAGTACGGTACTGAAGAATCACGTTGGTTTACTCTCTGCCGTAGACCAACACGAGTCCCTAGACTCCCTACTCCTAAACCACAATGGTTCAGTCCATGCTTTAGACCATTTAGGAAGGAAGAGAGGAAGTTAGGTGACAATCTTTTGATCTCAGTCACAACTTCCAATTTTTCTCCTTGTGGTAATTTCCTGTGGAATCTTAGCACAGTTGGTTCTAATATCTACATGATTGGTGGATACATTGGTTATAAACCCACGTCTAGGGTATTCTGCATGGATTGTAGGTCTCATATCTGGCAGGAAGCTCCAAGCATGCTGATAGCTAGGAGATTCCCTCGCGTGAGTGTTCTTGATGGGAAAATATACGTATTGGAAAGCTTCAAAAAATATGATACATCGAATTTGATGGAGGTTTTCGATCCTAAAACCCAAACATGGGAGCATGTGCCAACACCTGGTGCAGAGATACGCGGTGAATATATACTTAAAAGTGGAGCCATCAAAGGAAACCTTTTATTTTTTTGGAGACAAGAACATGGTGTACAAGCCTAAGGAAAATCGATGGGATGCGGTAGGATGGGAGATAAATTATATAGGAACGGCGATCTGTGTGATAGATAACGTAATGTACTGTTATAGAAGGAATAAAGTGATTGAATGGTATGACGACGAGGAAAACTGTTGGAAGATTTTGAAAGGTTTGGAAGAACTGCCTAAATTACCAAGTGGTGTTACTTTGGTGAATTATGGTGGGAGGATTGCGGTTTCATGGGATACAAGAACATGTTTTAAGATGATGATTTGGTGTGCTGAGATTACTCTTGACAAAGGACTCAACGAACATGAGATTTATGGGAAGGTTGAGTGGTGCGATGTTGTGCTTACTGTCCCAAGGAAACTTCATCTTCACAAGAAGTTGATTGTGGCAATATCAGTTTGATGAGGCGACATGGTTATATCAGTTAGTTTTCATTATGTTTAAGGATTTATTTTAGGGGTTAAGTTTGATAAAGCAGAATGCATGTGATGTTTCTCTCTATTATAAATGCTATGTTTTGGCCTCTCCTCTTCTAGGTGATATGATTTATTTATGTTTTTTTTTTCTAGATTATTTCATCAGTTACAAAAGCGACAGTAACATCAAAAAGACACCACAATAACATGATCAACCCATTTAACATTTCTAGAATGGGTTAGAAAATTGACCATTCGTGTTTGCGTTTTCGCATAGTCAGACACAACACACAATCGCTAATCAAGTGTGAAAAGAAGTAGAGAGAAGTTCAAAGAATTGAAAGCAGCTTGGATCGAGCAAGTTCTTACTTCTTAGGTGACTTTCTCTTTGATTTTAGACTCAAGTTTTGTTCAAGTTTTAAGCTCCATTTTCCAGAAACTGCAGCAGCTGAAAGGAACGAAGAAGAAGCGGTTGCAAGCCACCAAGGTGAGCGTGGAAGGTCGGGGTATGATCAAGTACTTGTAGAGGAGAGTTTGCAACCAGAGCATTGACTTTAAGATTGGAACTGCCTCTTCTGTCATGTAATCTTCAGTTTTGTTTGGATCCCAATGTACTCTGCTGCTATAAATGAGTTGCTCGAGTATCTAATGTAGTGACAAGTGAAAGAGGCACTAGGTTCCTCTTGAGAGCAGAATATAAACAAACCATTTATTAGATTAAGACATGTAGCATCATAGTCAGATATGTTAATGCCGGCCATGTATCTTCTTCTACTTTAAATCTTCAAGCTACAAAAACTCAGTAAGAAAAAGAGAAGAAGAACAACAAAAATATCTATAGATTCTACTCCCTAAAGATCTCTCATCTAGCTACTGACTCCAAATCTTGAAGCTGCAAAAACATATGAACCCACAAGGCAGACAAGAACAGCAAGAACCAAAGAGAAGAGCTGAAAGTTTGCCAGAAACTCTCCAGAGACAACGGAATCAACTGATCTGCAGACCACAGAGTTCTCTTTTAAACCGCAGCCTTGAGGCATCATAGGGCCATAGAGAGTGAAAGCCGTCTGATAAAACCAAAGTCCTTGAAGAGTCATTGCAATGCCATTGCACAGATCCACTGGGAAGCTGGTCGGGCAGATAGCTCCCGCGATTGAGGAGATGACGCAGAGACCGATGAGAAAAACGAGGAGGAGGTGGTAATAACCTTCAAGACCTTTGTGGCTTGTGGAGTGGAAGAAGAAGAGAAGACCTTCTGCTGTAAAAGCTGTTGCAGCAATTAGGCATAGAGCTTCTTGTGGCAGAGGAAGCAACCTAAAGAGAAATAAGAAAAACATCATGATAGATCTATAAACATGAATGGTAATCATTACACGAACATGGTACCTCGTTTTCTCGGAGAGCAAAGCGATGAGGCCGAGGATGAAGAACATGAGAAGCATCCCTGAGTGCTCGAAGTCGTTCATGTGTGAAGGATTCAGTACACCATTGACAAAGAAGTTGAGATGAGTAGAGTAGAAGAACTCGATGCACAAGTCAATGAACGAGCCAATGGTGACAACGTAGAGCTCCAAGCACTTGAACCTGTCGTTGAAAGCAGGGAGAGGGTGCCAAACTCGAACACGAAATGAGTTGGGGTTGGATATGAATCGAACCACAGAGCTCCAAATGTGCCATACTCCAACCACAAGGAACAATGTACCTGGCAAAGCATGGCCTTTGAAAGAACCCATCTTCCTGAAGAAGAGAATGTAACTAAAGATCAGTTTCATGTAAAGCTTAAGAGATTCATAGTTTACTCGAGAGCTAACAAGGGCAGAGATTTAAAACGAGGAATATAATAAGAACCTCTGAGAAATAGCAGATCAAGGGTTCTTCTTCGTTTTGTGGAGATTTGGATCAGAGAGAGAGATAGAACAAAGTCGGTCAACGTTTGAAGCTACCGAGAAGAACTTTGGATCAGATGAAGAGAGAACACGTTTACAAACAGAACAATAAAAATAGAAACTTTGGATCAGATGAAGGAAGGAAAAATATAAACTTTTTCCCAGTAAGAAAAAAAATGGATCGAAACGGAAAACAAATGAAATCTTCTCGAAAAGGGTCGCGTAAAAATAAGAACTTTTGCGTTTTTTTCTTTGAGAATTGAAAAAAGATGAGCAATAATAAGACAATCATAGAGGAAACGTTAATAAAAAAAACATTCATCATCTCTCACAAGTCACAACTCACAACTCACAACTCACATGGGAGAGAATCTGATCTTCTCATTTTATTTTCATTAGATAATCAATTGATTAGTTTACTCTCTTTTTTTCCTAGCGACACAAAATATCATCAAACGGATTTAATAAAAATGACACTAATCATGGGTACTGTAACCTCCAGATAGTTTCTTGTCATGGCTTCATCATAATGACCTTTTTTACATTGATAAAAATATCTTGTAAACAAGCCTACATTGTTAGTGAATAGTGATGATTACTAGCTTAGTTTATGACGTGTAAGGAATATGATCACAAGTTTGTAACACTATTCATCACTAGAGGTGTAAAAATGGGTCTAAATGAATGGATTGATCCAAACCAAACCAACCCATGGTTTTAATGAATCAATAATTTGGATGTTAATGGATTAATGGTTTTTATGGGTTAATGAGTTTAGTGAGTTGGAATAATATTGGTTTGGATCAAAATGGGTTTATGGATTATCCAATCCAACCCAACGTCACCTTCGTTGTGAGGGAGAGTCAAAAGTCTATTTTTCTTCAATTTAGCCTTTGGGTCATTGATTTTGTTGATTTATGATCGATTGAAGTGTATTTTCTGGTTTGCTTTGATCTATCGAGGAACTCGTTAGTTTAGAAGAGACTCCATTGACTCTAAGATATCTCAGATCAATCGAAGCTTGATATCTTAATCTGATTGCTTCATTTCTTTTAGGTGCTCATCGTTTGATCTACTTGTTGAACGTACAGATCTGTGTTGTTTGCTTCCGTGTTTGGTTTGATTTTGGGTGTTTTTGTTTGGTCATTCTTATGGTTTTTGGGTTGATTCTGTGTTTGGTTTTGATTATGGCTCAGCTCTCGTTTATTAAGGCAAGTACACTTGACTCTTTAAATCGTTACAACGTCTCTTCAAAGTTTTTGTAGCTGCTCTTGCAAAGCGAATCTGAGATTTGTAGCTTTTGGACTTTAGTTTGGTTGGAGTCTTGGAGAAATACTCACGAGACTTGCTTAGATTTATTTAAGTTCTTATGTGTGCTAAAGGGTGATAGAAAGGATGTACGTATGATCTTTTGTTGGCCTTATTGGTTTGCTAAGATTGTTGTATGCGTTTGTCTTTCTGAGGGTTGACTTTTGGGTTGTCAACTTTATAGGTTGCACTAAACCAGACTAATTTAGGTCTAACGACAGCTATATCGCTTTTTGTTCACCAGAGCTTGATCCCTGAATTCTTGACTTGTCTTAGTTCGGTTGTTCCCAGTGTTATCAGCTTTTTTGAATGAATCTGTAACATCATAATCTGTGTATTATTCTCACAGGTTCGGGAGAAGGAGCTAAGGCGTTGTTCACCGTTCTTAGAACGCTCATCAATACCAGGGGATGATGCTGCTACTGATTTGAGATCTAATGAATGGAAGGCTGTTCCTGATATATGGAGATCATCTGCGGATAAGTACGGTGACAAAGTTGTTGTGCTTGATCCCTTTCGTATGGTTTCGTTTCATCTGTTTCTAAAGTGTTGGAATGTTTCTACCATGGTAAGTTAAAAAAGGAACGCCTTTCACAAAGACTTTAAAGCTATGGATTATTAATTTTTTTACATTTGGAGGCACATTTTATCTTATCAATTACACTGCAAAACACAATGTGCTCGTAAAACACTTTCTAGTGTTAAAAAGACCAAAAACTCACTAATTAAAAAATTATGTACATTAACATTTTTTTACTTTTTTGTCTCTCTCATTCTTTCAAATTAACTTTATTCAAATTTCATCTTCCAATGATTCTATCACTTCTTTTTTTCTCTCCTACAAAAGGAAAAAAAAAAAGCAAACTGAAAGACTACAGCTTGTAAAAAAAATGAAAAGATGTAGAAAAGGAAGAAGGTAGTTTAACCTTCTGATCTTCTAAATCCTAGATTCTCCGAATTTGTCTGATCTTTTAAATCTTTTTA
The DNA here is from genome assembly GCF_020379485.1 of Brassica napus. Taxonomy (NCBI): domain Eukaryota; kingdom Viridiplantae; phylum Streptophyta; class Magnoliopsida; order Brassicales; family Brassicaceae; genus Brassica; species Brassica napus. The sequence continues at coordinate 18,552,460 of NC_063438.1, forward strand.
ATCGATTCCCGTTTTGTTGGTTTCTTAGTGTTGTTGTGGATTTCAAAATCCAGATCTGCAAAGTTACGATTTCATATTCCAGATCTGCAAAACATGTGGACGGATAGCTTGTGGATGGGGGTTGCATGAATAAGTGGTGTGTGGATAGCTGGAGCGTGGATGGTTGAACAGATCTCTGGGAATGTGTGGATGTTTGAACAGATCTCTAGGAACTAGTGGGTGGCTTCAACCTGAGAGATTCTATCGACAAAGAAGATTATCTTTCTTACCTTTCCTACATCGAACACAAACTATAAATTCATATATTTGATGAAATTTTATCCTCATTTTTATAAAATTATGTCCACATTTTCGTTGTCCACAATTCATTCATTTATATTTTTTTTGTAAATGACTTATTCATCTAATACTATCTATAATATTTTAATTATAAAAACATTTTCTATGTTTTTATTTTAAAATTTCTAAAGTATATATAAATGGATGTCAAAATGTAAATGATGAAAAATTAAAATTTATTACATCAAATTTATTTATTTATATTTATTAATATTTGAGATAAAAACAAATAAATAAATGAGGCTGAAATTAATAACAAAGCTCTCATCAAGGGCATTATTGTCTGATCAAATAGCAAATGCCAAAGAAAAGTGCATCAAATGTTGAATGTGTCTCTGAATGTAAGACAAATTCAGAATGTGACTCATGCTATAAACAACTCATGGATTATCCCATTTTGACGCCTTTATTCGTCACACCAAATATTTAATATACATATTTTACTATGTTTCATTTTATAATACAATTCAATCATTATTATTAATTAGTTCATATTTGTAACTAAACACAAATATACTGTATTGTTGTATTTTAAATTATTTTTACATAATTAAAATATTTTATTTTATTTTTAAAGTAAGAATCACTAAATGATTATTAAGTGGAGGTTATTGGTTGTAGTATTTTAATGAATTTAGGATTCTTTCTTGGATTTAGAAATTTTTGATAAATACATAGATTTTAAAGTCAAATAATTAGATTTCAGAATCAATGATATAGATTTCAAAATCAAAATAACTGGATTATCATAAATCAGCCAAATAGTTAAGTAGAGATACCATAATGATAACATGTTAATATCCCAGATAGTGCCTACAACTTCTTATATCACTGTTTACCTCATTATATACAAGTTGTATCTTCGTATGAAAGTGAATTAACCTCCACTCTGTATATACAAAATAGACTAACCCTAAAGGGATAAAGATTGGGTATGTGGGATGTTCCAGACAAGAAACTGTTAAAGCCATGTGATGCATAGAAGGGACCATACTGTAGCATTTAAGTTCTCATTAGCTTTACATGGACACAGAAAACAAACGTCTTTGTAACTGGCTGCGGCTAACATTGTTCAAATAAACTCTCTATATCAGTTCGTTTATGTCCTGATAATCATAAGTTCAATGATTAAAGATAGACACTGATTAACTGCTTTAAGAAGCAAGATTTAAAACAGGAGCAGCTACGTACAATAATACAGATTTGTCAAAATATCAAGGTTCAACTCAATATTTGCTCCTTTGTATTTTTAACTTAAAATCATTCATAAATCCATTCAAATCTAATTTTAAATCAAATCTTCAAACAAATTACTATTATTGAATAACACCTGATTTTAAAATCTATTTTAAAATCATAAAACCAATAACAATTGATTTGAATATAGATTTTAAAATCATATAACCAATAACAATGAATTTGAATATAGATTTTAAAATCACATAACCAATAACACTAGATTTGACTTGTATTTTCAAATCCGTTAAAATATATGAACCAATAACACCCCCTAACATTTATTTTATATTGTAAAAAAATAAAACATCATAGAACTTTTATATTTTATTTTAGCAATATGAAATTTTAATTAGTACTATTAAATTCACCAAACATTAAAATAACATTTTATTTTATTTTATAATATAGTTAAACTTGTATTACTAACTAATACGAATTTTATTAAAAGAAATATATTATTTTTATGTGCTTTTAAAAATTAATAGTTTGTATTTTTTATACAATATTTTATAATAAATAAAATACATAAAAGTATAATATTTTTAAACTAAAAACATAAATGTAAATAAATATTATAAACATAAAATTACAAAATAATTAAACAAACATATTTAAGTGTGGTCAAATAATTTTATTTAGCAGTTACAAATAATAAAAATATAAAAATTACTAAAGCTGAAAACATAAAATAATATATAATATTAATTTTTGTGTAATATTTGGTGTTATGGTTAGATATGAAAAAAAAAATGTATGACATCAAAACACCAAATTTGGTGTAATTTCAACACCAAATTTAGTATCATGGTTGGAGATGTCATCAATGACTTCACAAGCGTTGACTACACAAGTCATAGAGGCAGTCGGTTTTGGAGTTGTGATTTTGTTTTCTTTAATGAATATAAATTTTTTTCGATTAAAAACTATTTTACATATGAGTGCTGCATTAACGGTAAATAAATCAAAAGAATAAAAAGAGAGAAAATTATTATTGACTTTTATTTCTTATTTAGTTACTTCTTCTGTTTTAAAAAGATGTATGTTTTAAGATTTTCACACTTATTAAGAACATATATTATACTAGTGTTATTACGGCGCTACGCACCGGATTCGTATGTTTTATTCTTACATGAATTTACAATTCATTTTATGGTCTTAGTAAAAAAAATGTTCAAAAATATGAAAATGAAAATATACTGGTTAGCGATCCTAGTGTATTACTTTTTTTTAAAAAGTTACTTAGTTCAAAGTGAAATAGCATCAGTGATTGTAACTAATAGATTCAATAAAAGTATAATAAAAAGCCGATAGTCGTAACAAAGTTAATTTAGTTGGAATTTAAATATAAAGTAAAGTTGATGTTTTATTTAGAGAACATACTTATACTGTTAAGTACCATGTGGATAGTATATAGAAGAAACATCATTTGGAATTTTATTTTAGTGACTAATCTGAATTTAAACATGTGTAATGAAGTTTTGTTCATATATGTTTTTATCTGATTTTTGGTTTAAAAAAAAACTAATTCTGGTAATGGAACATATTAGGAAATGAAGAAAAATATTTATATGTTATATTGTTTAAAAATTTAAACGAAAATCAAAAGCAGTATGTAAATAAAACTGAAAATTAGAACATAAGAAACCCCCATATAAATTGTAATAATGCTGAATCACATATGACTTTCCCTACATATGGGAAATCTTACATTTGTACGAAGCCATTGATCAATGCAACATAAATAGAAAGTACGGCGTAAAAGAGCATAGATAGTTCCATTGTTGTAATTTCTGAACTATACCGTGCATGTATCGTTTTCTTTTTCTGTAGTTGGAGGCCTATTAGTTGCGTCAAGATCGGTGATGATAAGGTTGACGTCAGGTCTTGCGGTCGCGTTTTGGTTGTAGTCTGTGATGGTAAGAGTAACTTGAAGATCATCAGTTACGTTATTCTCTTCATCTGTTAGTAATTTCATCACGTATTGGGTTGTTTCTTGAATAAGCAGGGTTGAGTCGGGTTGCTCGATTTCATGGTATGTTAACATGAATTCCATGCCATCAGTTGTGGAGTCATTAAAATTACCTTGATAGTCGGTGATAGGTGGTAGCTGGAAATTAATAATAGATTGTTGTGTGTTGGATCTGTTGATATAGACTTGAAGTGTGTTGGTGTTCGATTTCATGGTATGTTATCATAAATTCTATGCCCTCACTTTTTGAGTCATTAAAATTATCTTGATGGTCTGTGATAGATGGTAGTTCGAAATCAATGATAGATTATTGTGTGTTGGGCCTGTTGATGTAGACTTTGAGTGTGCGCCGTGGATTTGCTCCTTAAGATCTTGTTTGGTGTGAGAACTCATAAGATAAAAGTGGTTCGTCATTCATTCTTTGGTTATTTGTATGAGTTCAAAGTTTTAAGAAGTATAAGATGTTATAGCTATATTTTTTTTATAGATGGTGAGTTTAAATTATCGATTTTCTTGATTTCTTGTAACATTTTGGTTAAAGGACAATTTAATTCAGAAGCGTTTGGTCTTTTGAGTCAATGGTTTGTAATGAATTGATTGTTTGTTTTATGTTAGACTGTTATCAATATTATTTATAAGCGAAGATAAAAAGATACAAATGAATCATTTTGCAACCTTAAAAGAGTAAAAGTCATATCAAGAGTTTCTATACCAAAGTTCCTAAACCATAAACCTACGGACAAGTGAATAAAAGAAAAGTAACATTTTTTTTTATTAATTTTAATATTCTAATATTTAATTTATCCAACTGATAATAATTTTAACCATCTGTATTTGTTGATCTTGTTAAAAGGGCATAGGTTTTTCTCACCACTAAAAAAGTTTAGTTGTTTTACATTTTTCAATATTTATTATATAGTGAATAAAAATAAATTAATATATTACAGTTGATATTCAACACAAACATAACAAACTATTATCTCTGTTTATATTTTGGATTTATTGATTTTTTTATATTTTAAATATTGTATTTCAAACTTATTATGTTTAAATAATATGAAAAAGAGGAATTGGTTCCTCGTATTTTTTGTAAAAACATTTCCTAGAACCATACAAATATAATACTTCTTTTAGAAATATATGTACTCATTATTAAAATGTTATTATATTATAAATATAACTTCTGATATTGATTTTTCTATTATATTATGAAAATAACTTCTGATATTTATTTTTATATTATCTTATAAAAATAATCTGATATTTTATATTGAGGTAACTTTATTATAAATTATTATATAAATAGTTTTATTTATTTATTAGATATTCTTCTTTTATCTGAAATAGTGTATATAATGTTTCAGATTATTCTCAGTTAAATTATGTGCTAAAAAAGTTCTCTTGTGGATGTCAATAACCCGTCGTTGACGATGTGTCTGTTCTGAATGTTACTTCTAATCAGATCGTGGTGGTGAAAAAATTCATCAACTTCGACCTCTCAAGAAATAGAATGTAAAGACAATGAGTTGTTTAAGGTGAACGTTGTCCTATAATACATATTCAGGTCTATACAGGTGGATGTCTTACAACCTTACGAAAGTATGGGTGGGCCTTTTGGTCCAGCATCAGTATGCCGTATAGATGAACATTCTCACGATCATCATTTTCTTTAAATTGTTGTAGTCTGTGTATCAAAGTAAAAATGGGTGCAAGAGGTGGCAGTCAAAAATAACCGGGCTGCAGAAGAATTGTATCAGTGATGTGGTTTATGGAACTCGCATTTACAGTTTTTCACAGTCTCATAATGGTTGCCATTGTTACGATTCAGTAGTGGTAGAAGAAGAATCACCACCAACGATTTTTGGGTTAACGCTAGTGGCTACAACTACATTAGGAGCAGCAATAGAACTGTCTTTTTTTTCTGAAACGCGATGGCTAGCTCGTGAAAGACCTGAAGACAAACAGAAAAATCCATGTGCGTGGAATTACGTTATTCATAAATGCGTAATGTTACACATAACTGTGGAAAAGCACCTGTCAAGGCGAATGGTTGCATTGTATGTTGTGTCGTACGTGTTTCTTCGTTCAATGTGATCCTGAATTCCTGATGACGCACAACTCACCAGTAATGTCTTGGCAAGAAAAACATAGTCATCAATATTGATATGCTTGAAAGCAGAGGTTAACATACAGAGGATGTGAGACTAACCGGGTAGGTGGGTGTTGATATTTGCCAACGGAAGTAGTTTTCGTGGTTGCAGAATATAAACATCTTCTCAAGTATTGTAATATCCGGATGAGTTGAGTCAATGAATACCGCAACATCTTCTCAAGTATTTATCAAGGTGGTGGTGCTCCGTGCTACGTCAAATCCACTTATTGAGTAAATAGAACCTTCCTTAAACAGGTCTCAAAAAGTGTTCAGACTTTTCACATTGATGGAACCCTCTGATCAACGTTGCATACAGAACATTCATATTAATTTCTGGCTATAATTGGAGAGTTGATGGTAGATGGTCATTGTAATCTGAGAAGCCAAAATATATTGCCTTGAACTGAGAGGTGTCTTCTAAACCATCTCCTGAAAATTTCCTCCATCCTGAAACTTAAGATTTATCTTTCTGTTGCATACATATATGTAACTTCTGTATTCTGTATTCATACCTTTTGCATCCAAAATCAAAGGGAGTACTGGTAGGGGTATCATCACCATCAAGCTTGAATTCTGCAGCTCCTTGAAGTTCAACCATGGCTTCACCCACAATTTCGCTTCGTAAAGCTTCTTCTTCTCTGGATCTCCAAGGGCAGATGATGTATCATTGCTGCTACAACTGGCTAATCACATTCCTAAATACGATCCCTAAAGATGCACACAAGTTTAAACATTGAACTTAATTTCAAACAACAAATCACAGAATATCTAAATAATTCTACGGGAATTGGAGAGGCCACTGAAAAAGTATATATATATGGTTAAACACTGGAAAAAAAGGTTTAAGAACAATGGATTGGTTAAGTACCTCAGATACATTTGAACCGAGATCCATAGGATTGCAACTAATGTTGAAGAAGAATAACCACATTGGACCCAAAAGATACAAATCAGTCACAACTTTCTACAAATGGAAAAGAAAAAAGTTGAAAAGGTTGGGAGTTTTCTTCTTACAGTGAAACTGAATGGAATATGACCAAGAGCAATGATTAGAACACATGGAAGAACATGGATAGAGCTGTCTCTGATAACTTGAGACGAACCCATCATACTCGACTGTCTTGAACCCATCCGGTACCAACTCCCTATCTGAATGAAAGGTCATCGCAGATCATTCTTAGCCTCCTCTGTATCACTCTTAATCCTAATATATATATCAAAGCTTCAAGCTCTAGCTTAATTGTCTGCACATGGAAAGAAAAGTTTACTATTGTGTATAGGAAGAAGTTAAAACTCTTGGAAAAGAGAAAGACTTACATAGCAAGCATCTTCCTCACTAAGGAACTCAATGAATCCATAACCTTGATGAAGATTTGTCATCCTATCTTTGGGAACATAGACATTAATTGATAAAATCTAAAAACAAAAAAAGGAGCATAATGTCAGAGAAAGACCAGTTCTACTAAGTATAACCAAAAACCATAAGATACAGAAGAAGAAACTTAGCGAAGATTGTTCATATGAATCAAAGCGTTCAACTTACCAACATGGCATGCTTGTACTAACAATTCCCAAAGAAATTCTTCAGATAGCTACGATTCACAGATAAGAGAAACTGAGAAACACATAGAAAATCTCCCGAACCAATCTGAAATTTAAGGTTCGTGCGAGAGAGAAAGAAAGGAAAAGAACCTGGGGGCCGAGATTCCCAACGTAAACACTAGCTTCTTGATTCCTCTCAGCGGAGTGTTGGCCTAGAAGATAAAATCCTACTCCAGGATATATTAGAGTTGTTGTCTGCTTCTCCTCATTTGTTTCTGCTACTGCACCAACATCATAAATATCAAATTATGTTTTACAATTATAAACAGTGTTAGTAGTGGGAGGGTGCGATGGATCTAGTCATTTACTTGTGTTCTCGAACCTTCCTGCTTCCTTTGTTCCTCTTTGGAACAGTTCAGATTGCAAAGCAGGGTGAAGAATTCACCATTGTTGTAGCTTTGTATACACTGGAAAAAGTTTAAGAACAATGGATTAAAGGTACAATGAAGAGATGATAGTGGGATTAACGGGTTTTGTTGATTGAATGCCATAACTATGGAGGTTATTTCATCGGGGGAAGTGGAATGGGATCGTTAGGTTGCAGGTTAGATAATAATGTCGATTAGAGAGAAGAAAGGGTATCATTTGATGGGCTTTATTTGAAGAGAAACAAACGAAGACTATAAAAGGGTTGTTTTACTTAGACCCTACAAACTGAGATCTGTTAAATCAATGAAGCAAACAACGTAAATGAGAGTGGACATGTGTCACAAAAAGGATGATGAGGTGGAGGGCTGTATGCAGAGCACAACTCTACTTTATATATATATATATTAGTGGTATTCCGGCGCTACGCGCCGGGTTCATATATTTTATTCTCTAATGAGTTCAAAATGTTTTTAATCATGGAATAACCAGTATCTCTGGATAAGCTCTTACATCGTGTGTGTATGTTCTTTTAGCTGCTTCATATGATGTTGTTGGAAGATGTTACATTTGATGATCAATACGGTTTCTAGCAAACGTAGATTATGTTATTGTGTTTTGTAGTTATTAGGGATTCTTTCTTTCCATTGTTCATTAGGATATATAGTTGTTTCTACTAAATAGTAAATTAGTAATTTGTTTAGGAGAGATTGCATTATGCAATTAATGAACAATATCTTCAAAAGTATCTTAGTAGAAAAGGGAGGTTTTTGTTTCTAAATTTTCAACGTTGGTCTTCATATTGTTTTGTTGCTGATTTTGAATTGTAATTTTACTATAATGGGCTAATTATAGGTTTATTTTAAGTCAATAGATGTGTACTTCCATAGTTTTATAGTCGTATGGTTGTCATGGTTAGATATGCCGAGGAGAAAATGATAGGTTCTCGCTCTTTGAGTGTGTAGTAAAAAAGACAAATAGCATGTGGCGAAGAAGAGTAAGCATTTATATCTTATACATTTTCTTTTGTTTTGCTTCAGTTATGGCTGTTGTATTAATGGTTAGTGGTAATTATTATAATTTTCCTTAATGTAGGAGCGAATTGCATGTGGATTTTGGAGCTTAGATTATAGGCGATTTGGGGTGACTGATGAAGGAGTGATAGGGCGAACTCATGTGAATGTATTTTACGCCGTAGTTATTTTGTTAGTTTAGTATGTTCGCAGACCTTGATTTCCATGTAACTATTTTTTGTTTTGACTCATTTTTTCTTGTCTGTTAACGTGGGGTTTTTTTTGACACATATGTTGTTGTATTTAGTAATTTTTGGTGTAATGTTTTAGATTAATGGTTGACCATATTTCGTATTTGTGTAATGAAATCTATCTTATGTCAGTAAGTTGCTGTAATATTTATGTCTCTTCTTTAAGTTAAGCATTAAGGTTGACTTCCAATCAAATCAATCAATACATTGATAAACCAGACGTTTTTATAGAGGATCCGTTTAGGATGAAACGGTTTCTTTGTGGACATTATGCATTTCACTTAAATGGCGATTGAGTATAATTCCTTACAAATGGATTATGTTACTTTTTAATGTGTTTGAGACGACTGGGTCAAATTGATAGACAATTTATTTGCTTGATCATCAAGAAACCAGAATATAGGTTCTCGTTCGAATAAATTTGGTGGCTCCATTTTTCGTTTTCCGAAATCACGTCCTTTCTAGTTTGTTATGTAAGAAGGAAGAGTTTTAAAATTCAATTTTTATTCGAGCTGCTTGTGTTTGCTTGTGAAGTAATTTGTCGATGAGAAGCTGAGTTTGTACATTCATTTTCTGAAGATGTTATTGTACATTCATTTTCTGAAGATGTCTGTGTTTTCCATAGGAAATATCTAATAAATGATAACTTCTATTTTTTTTAATATAAATCTTTGGTCCAATAGGTTTCTCAGTTACCAAGCCAGGAAAAAAATAATAAAAAAATGACATTGAAGTGATTCATACCAGGAGTTCGTATAGTGTTTTGATTTATACGAAGAAGAAAACTATATTCTAAAATCTCATTTGATTTTTTTTTGAAAAAGCTATCAAAATCAGTTCAATATCCTCGAGCAAGCTGGTGAACACCTTCCATATCGCTTTCATCTGCTACCACCTGCACTATCAATTGTTGTCTCCTGCTTGGAAACACACCATGTCATGTATAAGTAAGATTACAAAGACATTTCACTGAGCACCAGAGATAGAAGGAAAAAATCCATACTTGGAAAATTCATTCACTGTGTCTAGATATGGTAATTGAAAGGCACACATGTGTAGTGGAGACAGTCAACAGGCCATTTCATTGCAGTGTAATTTTCAACGGAAGTAACCATAGAGTTCCAAGTAACCGTAGAGTTCTCAAGTTCGTCCATGTTTTCCCATCCACTGATCCCTTCATGCCCATCAAGACACACATAATCTTCCTAAGGTGCTTGTCTTAATAAGACAAAGTCTAGGCTCAAACATATAGATAAGATATGTGAAACTTCCAGGACTTACGTATGCTCTAACCCATCGTCTGAAAATGTAGTATTTGAACATAAGCTGCATCCCACAATACGCAGCTGGTTAGGTTCTTGGCTATCAAACTAAACACGAACTAACTTTTCTGCTACTCAGCATGAAGTTCCTGGACTACATGTGTCTTTACGAAAAAAATGATGTGATCGGAATAGAAGTAATGGAGGAGACCTGGTGATGTTCGCCTAAGTCCACCAGCCACCAGGAAGATATACGTTTGTCTTCCATCCAAGGCCCTGCTAAGGAGGTACCCTGAAGCCAAAAAAAATAAGTTGATATGATTAAAATTGGATATACTCGTAGAAGCAAGGATATTTTATAGTTCAAGCCAAGTTCCAATCATATAAAAAGAACAACCTTTGGTGGACCATACCACGTAGGTTTTTGAAGCTAAAGCCTTCGGATAAGTGAATCTTGAAGTGGGACACTGAGACTGCTGGATGTAATGAGGATATTCTGTTAACATCAAGAAATTCAAAGCATAAGGAACTCTTGCTCCAGTTAAACTCCTCATGGTTCTTGCAAGACGACTTCAATAATCTCCTTCACCAAGCTACCTGCTCACACAACAACAAAACACATAACTTTCTCTAAAACTCATTCGCCCTCTTTTTCCATTAGTAGTTGCCAAGAATCTATTTGCATACCTTTCTCAGTACCAACAACAAAGATTCCAACTTCGTGGGGCTTAGCCTTTTCAAGAGCTTTAGCTATGCAAGTTCCATCAAGAGTCTAGTAGTATGTTCCTTTAATAATATGCGGACAAAAAAAAACAAATAAACATCACACAAAGACTGGTATGTAATGAATCTAATGACACAAAGCAAAGAGAGCGATAGTTACCTGTGGACCGGGGATGATGCCTCGTCCAGCATCAAAGCAAGCACAAGAGATCCTTCCATGCTCTTTGAGTTGATAGCGAGACTATCGTTCCGAGCTTCCCAAAATCTCAGCAACCAAACTTCGGCGGTGTTTCAAGCCGGCGAGCAGAGTCGATGAGGCAGCCATTCCTGGTCAGAGGTTTCTAGGGATTTTAGGCATCGAACATGGAAATCAAGGTCTGAAAACAAAGAGGTATTTTGTTTGATTAACATGGGTGGAGTGGATTAATTGAGGAAAACTCAGAGTAAAGAAAGGATTAATGGATTGGGAGGCGTTACAGAGCTCGGCGACGGTTTGGTTTCGTGAGTTACATCGGAGAGGTCGCTTCTGGAAGAAAGAAACGACGAACCCTAAACACCTTTGGGTCTAACGGGCCAAATGCACAGGCCAAAACAAACGAATTAACTTAAAGCCCAGTTCTCATTAAAACATAAAAGAAACACGAACAGAAGGGAAAGACGCGGGTCACTGGCTGAGCGACACGTGTCGGCGAATGCCCCTCTCTCCATGCTGACGTGGCGCAAGGAGAAGGGAGAAAAGCCTCCTTTATTGGTATAGATAGATATAAGATTTTAGTTACCAATACATTATTTTTCGTAATTATGTATTCCCACAACTTTTAACAATAGAATTTTAATAAAAACAATTATGTGTTTTGAAGTTTACAATTTGCAATTAATTTATGCATTGAAAATGTAAAAAATATCTTTTTAAACAATTTTGTTTTCTAAAATATGGATCTTTCAGAAATAGAGAGAATATTAGATTAACTCTAAGTAATCTGGACATGCTTCTTAATAAGGTTGAAACACACAAAACTCCTTTTTATTGATAGTTATTACGAGAATGCAATTTTCTCTTTCATTTTTTTATTAACAAGAAAAATTGAAAATCAAAGCATATATCATTAAATTATCTTTTTCTCTAAAAAACCGCATAAATGCAATTCTACGACGACCATCGATTTCTATGGCGAGGCCTAGCAAACTCTGTGTAGTCTCAATTTCGGTATATATCCATTCAGGTGATAGCATACTTGTTTTTTTTCTGAGATCGACACTAAAGGGGCGACTGGTTTTCCCGCTACCACCCGCAAACGCAGCTTTTGCGGTTGGTAGCGGTTGTCGGCGGTTTGCAACAATCACTCAAATCGCTCTACATCGCTTCAAACCATTCCGAATCTCATAAATTCAAAAGCTGGCTCCAGCTAGCGTTTGCGGTTGCGGGCGGTTGCGGGAGGGTAAAATTTTTTTCTTTTTTTAAAACAATATATATACAAAAGTAAAAATATTTAATAAAAAATTTAAAATTGAAATTATGAAAATATTAAAATATATCTATTATATTTTAATTAATATTATAAAATTTTATAATAAAAACAATTTCAATAAATTTTCAAAAATTAAAATTATAACTTTCTAAATATAAATTTTATATTTATTATAATTTTATGATTTTTGATATTTTATAATTATATTAAATGTAAATATTGTTAATTTATTATTTGAATGTTACCGCATTAGGTAGTTAATCAGTCATAAGTCACCCGCAAACGCACCAATTTTTAACCGCAGTACCAATCATACAAATCTCTTAAAACCGCTAGAAACCGCAACCGTCCGCATCCACAAACTCCCGCAACCGCAACTGCAACCGATGCGTTTAAACCAGTCAGGCCCTAAACCTCGTGGTGCAACGCATCTTACAAATACTGCAGTTTTTTTCTTATTTAAATTACTGGTTCGTTGTATTGTCTTATGCTATTTGGTATCATATTGGATATTGCACCACCTTAGGCTGAATTTCATAATTTAGATTGTCTGTGCTATTAAGTGAGCTTTTTTCTTCTGAAAAATTTACACTTACACGTACTTTTTCTCAAGTCCATATCACTAACACGTACTTTCTCCATTCAGTATACTTTTTTCTGTGGCAATGTCTAATTTACCCTCAAAACTAAAATTAGTTTAGTTTACTATTTTCTCTCTATCATGATCCACTCTATCTTTCTATATCTTGACCCCACTCTCTTTTTTTCTTTTAATATTAGACGCCGATAAGTTGGTCTTTCTCACCGTCGCAGATCAATAATTTCAGATCTAAACATCATTTACCCTTTCAATCTACTAATCATATGTTATAAATTCACCTAAATGCCCTTCTTTCTATTGTAGATCTAGAATATCAAAACCCGTAATCTATCTCCTACGACTTGACGGAGGAACAATCCACCATAATTACCACCTTCAAGCATAGGCTTGAACTGAGAAACAGTTAAGGACATATGTTATGTGGTCAGGGATCTCTTCTGAAGGACAAAAGCAAGGGTCATAAATCGTGTGGTCAGCGAACATAGGTTATGAGGATAGTGATTATTAGGCTTGACCACGTTTTGTTATCCATGATTGATATATATTTGTACCAACTAAAATGATTCTATTTAATATATATTTGATATATACATATGGATATCAAAACAAAAAGAAAAAAATATGTTTATTTTATAGATACATTTATATATATTTATTTATATATTAAATATGAAATATTGATGTACAAGATATGGGGGTGTAAAATTTTTAACTAATACATTTTTTTATAACACATGGAAAACTAAAACTAACTAATGATACATAAAGTAACTAGCTTGTTACTTTATACCTATCGAATAAAACATAATCACGTTACTGAGAGGACAATTTGGACATGTAAAATTCATAAAGCAAGGAAAAAGTATACCTCAGACGAGAAGTATGTCAAGTCGTTACAACTCAAGAAAAAGTAACTCCAGCTGTAAACTACTCTTTTCTTCTTCTTCTAGATCATACAATGATTCACAATTGTTGATCTATCAAATTTTACTTTGATATTTGATTGAGGTTAATAGGTTTCACCTCAATAATCTGAAACAATGCTTCGATTGAAACACATAATTAGTAGTTCCACTTGTAGAAGTTCGTGAATAAGAAGAACTTCTCCAGTAATGAGCTTCACGAATTACATAATGTATTAGATTCAAGACGAGATTACAAGTATTAATTTTCTGAATGAATCTGTAAAAACAACTAGAATTTGTTTTTATACTTTGTTTCTAACGACTTCAACGAACTTATCTTCCTTCCAATTGGTTGACGACACGTATCCTCCTCTGTTTATGCTGAATCGTTGAGTCTATCAAACTCCTTCTGCCAGTTTTGAGCTGACATGTGCCTCAACATCTTCTTCTTTATATATGTATCAAATCTTCCTCAGTTGAAACAATTTGACCACAAGGTTCAAATGTTGAATACTTCTTTTGGATATCAAATAAGAATTTCGAAGTTTCTTCTTCTTCTGCTTGGTACCTCCATTTAACCAATACCATTGTCGCAGCTCGTGCTTGGCGTTTCACCATCTTCCTCTCCAGATAATATTCCGGTTCTTTAACGAAAACATCATGAACCATAGCAGGAAGATGGTGAGTTGTTTGAAAACTTCCACCGCTTTCTTTAGTTGTGCATCATAAAACACCGGATGAACTCGAGATGAAGACGAAAGTTTAACTTATAAGCCACTGCACCCACTCTATCCAACACTTCATATGGTCCATAGAACTTCAGAGCCAGTTTCTAAGATGATCTAATAACCACTGATTATTGATGATAAAGTTGAAGCTTCAAAAAGACCTTATCTCCAATCTCAAAACTCCTCTCACTTCTATGTTTGTCTGCCTGCTGTTTCATCCTATGTTAAGCTCGCAAGAGATGAAATTTAAGTAATACAAATATCTTTTCTCTTTTTCGAAGACACCTAGCCACCACCTGAAATTTTGACTCCCATGGAACATATGGTAAATGACTGGTGGTGCTGTCCATAAAATGTCCATAAAAGATCTCCAATGGGGTAGTCTGAGTAGATGAGTGATAGCTCGTGTCATACCAATACTCAGCAAGAGGTAACAATCTACACCATAAATGAGGTCTATCACTTATCATACAACGAAAATAAGTCTCCAAGCATCTGTTTACAACTTCTGCTTGTCCATCGCTTTGTGGACGATAAGCGCTAGACAAGTTTAAAGAACACCCTTGAAGCTTAAAGAGTTTCTGCCAAAAATACTGACAAACATAGCGTCTTCATCACTGACAATGGACCGTGAAAAACCGTCAAGTTTGTAGAACGTATCAAGGAAAGCCTGAGCTATTGATGTTGATGTATAAGGATGATTGAGAGCGATGAAATGTGCACCTTTTACTGAACCTATCCACAATCACATAGATCACTGTTTTTCCCAGAGAAGATGGAAGATCACTAATAAAATCCATCGAGGTATCAGTCCACACAGCCTAATGTATCAGTCAAGGTTGTAGCAATCATGATGATACAGAGTTGCCACAAACAGAACAACTTCTATAAATGAACAATGAATCAAATATCTTTTCTTTGTCGGGTTGCAAACTACTCCTCCGTTTCTTAATACACGAAGATTTAGAAAAAAATATTTGTTCAACATTAGATGATGTTTTCAATTTTTGATGTAAAATTTATTAAATTCTTATGTTATACTTGGTGTTTTGTCTACAAGTGTGGATTTAATCGTCTTACAAATATTTATTAGTTTAAATTTTATTAATTCAAAAATAAGCATGATAACATATTATTTATATTTTCAAAAAAAATAAACATCAAATTATAAATATATATACATATATATATGACAAGCAATTTCATTAAAATATATATGTTTATTATTGTGTTGAAATTTTAAAAGAAAACATTCACATATTAGAAATATTTTAGAAAATATCTTTATACAAAATGTTTTTAGTTGATTAATATTTAATTATAAATTGTTTATATGTTATTTTATAATTTTTATAATTTAAAAAAAATCAAATTTTAAGATAACAACACAATATATATGAATTATCCTATTTAAAATAATTCTAATATTATTAATGAAAATCCATTTTTAATTATATAATTAATTATATATAAAATTCATTAAGGGTAACATTGACTTTAACCACTTAATTTTTATAAATTGTTTATAATAATGTTTTTAGTTGATTAATATTTAATTAAAAATGTATATGTTATTTCTAACTTTTATAATTGAAAAAATAAAATTTATGATAAAAACACCATATATAAGAACTATCTTATTTTTAAAAAAAATTCTAATATTATTAATGAAAATTTATTTTAATTATATAATTAATTATATATAAAATTCATTAAGGGTAACATTGACTTTAACCACTTAATTCTTTTAATTTGTTTATAATAATGTTTTTAGTTAATTAATATTTAATTAAAAATTTATATGTTATTTTCTAACTTTTATAATTGAAAAAATAAAATTTAAGATAAAATCACCATATATAAGAATTAACTTATTTTAAAAAAAATTCTAATATTATTCATGAAAATTCGCTTTTAATTATATAAATAATTATATATAAAATTTATTAAGGGTAACATTGACTTTAACCACTTAATTATTATAAAATGTTTTATATCTTATTTTTAACTTTTCATAGTTGAAAAATATGTTTTAAGATAACAACACAATATATAAAAATTATATTATTTAAAAATAATAATTTTGTTAATAAAAGTTTGTTTTTGATTGTATAATTAATTATATATAAAATTCATTAAGAGTATCATTGACTTTGACCACTCTAACTTTTAACGTGAGAGCTCGATTCCAAAAAAATCACTTCACAAATAATAATATAGATAAATAAATAATTATTTGTAGTCTGCAATCTATTTTATTATTGGTCCAATTGTGTTTAATTGAACAATTAATTATTTTTTTATAAAATATATGAAAATAAATGTTTTTGTAATCTATTACTCCCTCTGTTTTTTAAAGATGGATGTTCTAGGAAAATATTTTGTTTCTAAAAGATGTATTTTTCATACGACTTGACGGAGGAACAATCCACCATAATTACCACCTTCAAGCATAGGCTTGAACTGAGAAACAGTTAAGGACATATGTTATGTGGTCAGGGATCTCTTCTGAAGGACAAAAGCAAGGGTCATAAATCGTGTGGTCAGCGAACATAGGTTATGAGGATAGTGATTATTAGGCTTGACCACGTTTTGTTATCCATGATTGATATATATTTGTACCAACTAAAATGATTCTATTTAATATATATTTGATATATACATATGGATATCAAAACAAAAAGAAAAAAATATGTTTATTTTATAGATACATTTATATATATTTATTTATATATTAAATATGAAATATTGATGTACAAGATATGGGGGTGTAAAAATTTTAACTAATACATTTTTTTATAACACATGGAAAACTAAAACTAACTAATGATACATAAAGTAACTAGCTTGTTACTTTATACCTATCGAATAAAACATAATCACGTTACTGAGAGGACAATTTGGACATGTAAAATTCATAAAGCAAGGAAAAAGTATACCTCAGACGAGAAGTATGTCAAGTCGTTACAACTCAAGAAAAAGTAACTCCAGCTGTAAACTACTCTTTTCTTCTTCTTCTAGATCATACAATGATTCACAATTGTTGATCTATCAAATTTTACTTTGATATTTGATTGAGGTTAATAGGTTTCACCTCAATAATCTGAAACAATGCTTCGATTGAAACACATAATTAGTAGTTCCACTTGTAGAAGTTCGTGAATAAGAAGAACTTCTCCAGTAATGAGCTTCACGAATTACATAATGTATTAGATTCAAGACGAGATTACAAGTATTAATTTTCTGAATGAATCTGTAAAAACAACTAGAATTTGTTTTTATACTTTGTTTCTAACGACTTCAACGAACTTATCTTCCTTCCAATTGGTTGACGACACGTATCCTCCTCTGTTTATGCTGAATCGTTGAGTCTATCAAACTCCTTCTGCCAGTTTTGAGCTGACATGTGCCTCAACATCTTCTTCTTTATATATGTATCAAATCTTCCTCAGTTGAAACAATTTGACCACAAGGTTCAAATGTTGAATACTTCTTTTGGATATCAAATAAGAATTTCGAAGTTTTCTTCTTCTTCTGCTTGGTACCTCCATTTAACCAATACCATTGTCGCAGCTCGTGCTTGGCGTTTCACCATCTTCCTCTCCAGATAATATTCCGGTTCTTTAACGAAAACATCATGAACCATAGCAGGAAGATGGTGAGTTGTTTGAAAACTTCCACCGCTTTCTTTAGTTGTGCATCATAAAACACCGGATGAACTCGAGATGAAGACGAAAGTTTAACTTATAAGCCACTGCACCCACTCTATCCAACACTTCATATGGTCCATAGAACTTCAGAGCCAGTTTCTAAGATGATCTAATAACCACTGATTATTGATGATAAAGTTGAAGCTTCAAAAAGACCTTATCTCCAATCTCAAAACTCCTCTCACTTCTATGTTTGTCTGCCTGCTGTTTCATCCTATGTTAAGCTCGCAAGAGATGAAATTTAAGTAATACAAATATCTTTTCTCTTTTTCGAAGACACCTAGCCACCACCTGAAATTTTGACTCCCATGGAACATATGGTAAATGACTGGTGGTGCTGTCCATAAAATGTCCATAAAAGATCTCCAATGGGGTAGTCTGAGTAGATGAGTGATAGCTCGTGTCATACCAATACTCAGCAAGAGGTAACAATCTACACCATAAATGAGGTCTATCACTTATCATACAACGAAAATAAGTCTCCAAGCATCTGTTTACAACTTCTGCTTGTCCATCGCTTTGTGGACGATAAGCGCTAGACAAGTTTAAAGAACACCCTTGAAGCTTAAAGAGTTTCTGCCAAAAATACTGACAAACATAGCGTCTTCATCACTGACAATGGACCGTGAAAAACCGTCAAGTTTGTAGAACGTATCAAGGAAAGCCTGAGCTATTGATGTTGATGTATAAGAATGATTGAGAGCGATGAAATGTGCACCTTTTACTGAACCTATCCACAATCACATAGATCACTGTTTTTCCCAGAGAAGATGGAAGATCACTAATAAAATCCATCGAGGTATCAGTCCACACAGCCTAATGTATCAGTCAAGGTTGTAGCAATCATGATGATACAGAGTTGCCACAAACAGAACAACTTCTATAAATGAACAATGAATCAAATATCTTTTCTTTGTCGGGTTGCAAACTACTCCTCCGTTTCTTAATACACGAAGATTTAGAAAAAAATATTTGTTCAACATTAGATGATGTTTTCAATTTTTGATGTAAAATTTATTAAATTCTTATGTTATACTTGGTGTTTTGTCTACAAGTGTGGATTTAATCGTCTTACAAATATTTATTAGTTTAAATTTTATTAATTCAAAAATAAGCATGATAACATATTATTTATATTTTCAAAAAAAAATAAACATCAAATTATAAATATATATACATATATATATGACAAGCAATTTCATTAAAATATATATGTTTATTATTGTGTTGAAATTTTAAAAGAAAACATTCACATATTAGAAATATTTTAGAAAATATCTTTATACAAAATGTTTTTAGTTGATTAATATTTAATTATAAATTGTTTATATGTTATTTTATAATTTTTATAATTTAAAAAAATCAAATTTTAAGATAACAACACAATATATATGAATTATCCTATTTAAAATAATTCTAATATTATTAATGAAAATCCATTTTTAATTATATAATTAATTATATATAAAATTCATTAAGGGTAACATTGACTTTAACCACTTAATTTTTATAAATTGTTTATAATAATGTTTTTAGTTGATTAATATTTAATTAAAAATGTATATGTTATTTCTAACTTTTATAATTGAAAAAATAAAATTTATGATAAAAACACCATATATAAGAACTATCTTATTTTTAAAAAAATTCTAATATTATTAATGAAAATTTATTTTAATTATATAATTAATTATATATAAAATTCATTAAGGGTAACATTGACTTTAACCACTTAATTCTTTTAATTTGTTTATAATAATGTTTTTAGTTAATTAATATTTAATTAAAAATTTATATGTTATTTTCTAACTTTTATAATTGAAAAAATAAAATTTAAGATAAAATCACCATATATAAGAATTAACTTATTTTAAAAAAAATTCTAATATTATTCATGAAAATTCGCTTTTAATTATATAAATAATTATATATAAAATTTATTAAGGGTAACATTGACTTTAACCACTTAATTATTATAAAATGTTTTATATCTTATTTTTAACTTTTCATAGTTGAAAAATATGTTTTAAGATAACAACACAATATATAAAAATTATATTATTTAAAAATAATAATTTTGTTAATAAAAGTTTGTTTTTGATTGTATAATTAATTATATATAAAATTCATTAAGAGTATCATTGACTTTGACCACTCTAACTTTTAACGTGAGAGCTCGATTCCAAAAAAATCACTTCACAAATAATAATATAGATAAATAAATAATTATTTGTAGTCTGCAATCTATTTTATTATTGGTCCAATTGTGTTTAATTGAACAATTAATTATTTTTTTATAAAATATATGAAAATAAATGTTTTTGTAATCTATTACTCCCTCTGTTTTTTAAAGATGGATGTTCTAGGAAAATATTTTGTTTCTAAAAGATGTATTTTTCATACGACTTGACGGAGGAACAATCCACCATAATTACCACCTTCAAGCATAGGCTTGAACTGAGAAACAGTTAAGGACATATGTTATGTGGTCAGGGATCTCTTCTGAAGGACAAAAGCAAGGGTCATAAATCGTGTGGTCAGCGAACATAGGTTATGAGGATAGTGATTATTAGGCTTGACCACGTTTTGTTATCCATGATTGATATATATTTGTACCAACTAAAATGATTCTATTTAATATATATTTGATATATACATATGGATATCAAAACAAAAAGAAAAAAATATGTTTATTTTATAGATACATTTATATATATTTATTTATATATTAAATATGAAATATTGATGTACAAGATATGGGGGTGTAAAAATTTTAACTAATACATTTTTTTATAACACATGGAAAACTAAAACTAACTAATGATACATAAAGTAACTAGCTTGTTACTTTATACCTATCGAATAAAACATAATCACGTTACTGAGAGGACAATTTGGACATGTAAAATTCATAAAGCAAGGAAAAAGTATACCTCAGACGAGAAGTATGTCAAGTCGTTACAACTCAAGAAAAAGTAACTCCAGCTGTAAACTACTCTTTTCTTCTTCTTCTAGATCATACAATGATTCACAATTGTTGATCTATCAAATTTTACTTTGATATTTGATTGAGGTTAATAGGTTTCACCTCAATAATCTGAAACAATGCTTCGATTGAAACACATAATTAGTAGTTCCACTTGTAGAAGTTCGTGAATAAGAAGAACTTCTCCAGTAATGAGCTTCACGAATTACATAATGTATTAGATTCAAGACGAGATTACAAGTATTAATTTTCTGAATGAATCTGTAAAAACAACTAGAATTTGTTTTTATACTTTGTTTCTAACGACTTCAACGAACTTATCTTCCTTCCAATTGGTTGACGACACGTATCCTCCTCTGTTTATGCTGAATCGTTGAGTCTATCAAACTCCTTCTGCCAGTTTTGAGCTGACATGTGCCTCAACATCTTCTTCTTTATATATGTATCAAATCTTCCTCAGTTGAAACAATTTGACCACAAGGTTCAAATGTTGAATACTTCTTTTGGATATCAAATAAGAATTTCGAAGTTTCTTCTTCTTCTGCTTGGTACCTCCATTTAACCAATACCATTGTCGCAGCTCGTGCTTGGCGTTTCACCATCTTCCTCTCCAGATAATATTCCGGTTCTTTAACGAAAACATCATGAACCATAGTAGGAAGATGGTGAGTTGTTTGAAAACTTCCACCGCTTTCTTTAGTTGTGCATCATAAAACACCGGATGAACTCGAGATGAAGACGAAAGTTTAACTTATAAGCCACTGCACCCACTCTATCCAACACTTCATATGGTCCATAGAACTTCAGAGCCAGTTTCTAAGATGATCTAATAACCACTGATTATTGATGATAAAGTTGAAGCTTCAAAAAGACCTTATCTCCAATCTCAAAACTCCTCTCACTTCTATGTTTGTCTGCCTGCTGTTTCATCCTATGTTAAGCTCGCAAGAGATGAAATTTAAGTAATACAAATATCTTTTCTCTTTTTCGAAGACACCTAGCCACCACCTGAAATTTTGACTCCCATGGAACATATGGTAAATGACTGGTGGTGCTGTCCATAAAATGTCCATAAAAGATCTCCAATGGGGTAGTCTGAGTAGATGAGTGATAGCTCGTGTCATACCAATACTCAGCAAGAGGTAACAATCTACACCATAAATGAGGTCTATCACTTATCATACAACGAAAATAAGTCTCCAAGCATCTGTTTACAACTTCTGCTTGTCCATCGCTTTGTGGACGATAAGCGCTAGACAAGTTTAAAGAACACCCTTGAAGCTTAAAGAGTTTCTGCCAAAAATACTGACAAACATAGCGTCTTCATCACTGACAATGGACCGTGAAAAACCGTCAAGTTTGTAGAACGTATCAAGGAAAGCCTGAGCTATTGATGTTGATGTATAAGGATGATTGAGAGCGATGAAATGTGCACCTTTTACTGAACCTATCCACAATCACATAGATCACTGTTTTTCCCAGAGAAGATGGAAGATCACTAATAAAATCCATCGAGGTATCAGTCCACACAGCCTAATGTATCAGTCAAGGTTGTAGCAATCATGATGATACAGAGTTGCCACAAACAGAACAACTTCTATAAATGAACAATGAATCAAATATCTTTTCTTTGTCGGGTTGCAAACTACTCCTCCGTTTCTTAATACACGAAGATTTAGAAAAAAATATTTGTTCAACATTAGATGATGTTTTCAATTTTTGATGTAAAATTTATTAAATTCTTATGTTATACTTGGTGTTTTGTCTACAAGTGTGGATTTAATCGTCTTACAAATATTTATTAGTTTAAATTTTATTAATTCAAAAATAAGCATGATAACATATTATTTATATTTTCAAAAAAAAATAAACATCAAATTATAAATATATATACATATATATATGACAAGCAATTTCATTAAAATATATATGTTTATTATTGTGTTGAAATTTTAAAAGAAAACATTCACATATTAGAAATATTTTAGAAAATATCTTTATACAAAATGTTTTTAGTTGATTAATATTTAATTATAAATTGTTTATATGTTATTTTATAATTTTTATAATTTAAAAAAAATCAAATTTTAAGATAACAACACAATATATATGAATTATCCTATTTAAAATAATTCTAATATTATTAATGAAAATCCATTTTTAATTATATAATTAATTATATATAAAATTCATTAAGGGTAACATTGACTTTAACCACTTAATTTTTATAAATTGTTTATAATAATGTTTTTAGTTGATTAATATTTAATTAAAAATGTATATGTTATTTCTAACTTTTATAATTGAAAAAATAAAATTTATGATAAAAACACCATATATAAGAACTATCTTATTTTTAAAAAAAATTCTAATATTATTAATGAAAATTTATTTTAATTATATAATTAATTATATATAAAATTCATTAAGGGTAACATTGACTTTAACCACTTAATTCTTTTAATTTGTTTATAATAATGTTTTTAGTTAATTAATATTTAATTAAAAATTTATATGTTATTTTCTAACTTTTATAATTGAAAAAATAAAATTTAAGATAAAATCACCATATATAAGAATTAACTTATTTTAAAAAAAATTCTAATATTATTCATGAAAATTCGCTTTTAATTATATAAATAATTATATATAAAATTTATTAAGGGTAACATTGACTTTAACCACTTAATTATTATAAAATGTTTTATATCTTATTTTTAACTTTTCATAGTTGAAAAATATGTTTTAAGATAACAACACAATATATAAAAATTATATTATTTAAAAATAATAATTTTGTTAATAAAAGTTTGTTTTTGATTGTATAATTAATTATATATAAAATTCATTAAGAGTATCATTGACTTTGACCACTCTAACTTTTAACGTGAGAGCTCGATTCCAAAAAAATCACTTCACAAATAATAATATAGATAAATAAATAATTATTTGTAGTCTGCAATCTATTTTATTATTGGTCCAATTGTGTTTAATTGAACAATTAATTATTTTTTTATAAAATATATGAAAATAAATGTTTTTGTAATCTATTACTCCCTCTGTTTTTTAAAGATGGATGTTCTAGGAAAATATTTTGTTTCTAAAAGATGTATTTTTCATGTTTTCAAAGCATATTTTGTCAATTAATAATGAAAAATTGTGTGTTTCAAAAATATTAATTACATTTCTTTTAATCCTATTGGTTTAAAAATATAGGAAATATAAAGTTACAAAAAACTATGCATTAATAACTAAGTTTTAATATGGTTTCTTAATAAGTGTGAAAATCCTAGAACATTCATCTTTAAAAAACAGAGGGAGTATCTATGTACATAATCATAAAACGACATATAGTAAGGCAATCCTCGTGCTTGCCCTTTAGTTTGCACCGCGAGAGAGCTCTGTTTCTCATTGTTTTGTCCACAATTTTGATGAGTCATACTGGTGGTGGTGGTGGTGGTGTATCTCCATGGCTTGTATGATGCCTTTTGATGGACCTCAGAATCCACTAAGAAATTATGGTTAAGATTCGATACTACGAGTTGTACAAGAAACTAATATACTGATCGTTTAAGTATGATTTAAGATGTAAAAGTGATTTTTAATTCTTATTGAGTATGAATAGTGATACAATGAAGATAAAGGTTATCTTATAATTGTAGAAGGAAGAGGAAAACCTACGTTAGTTTGATTGGATCAGGTATTTTATAGTAACATAATGGAATTTAGCTCCTTTCTATTTTTGTCAAGAAAATTGAAAGTTCTTTTCGGTTTAGTTAGGGATTAACTAACAATTTATCTCTATATTTTACCAGTTTTTACTTTGTGGATATTATCGCCTCTTACAAGATACTTAAGATGTTTCAGTACTCTGAATCTCTGATGATAAAAAAAAACCAAAAAGAAAAAGATAGAGAGGATGATACGTTTAATATCCAACTCTATAAGTATTTGATTTAGAAAGATAGAGAGGTGAAGAAAAGAAACAATGCGAATCGAAAAGCTAAAGAAATAAGGGAAAATTGGGAAAATAGAACAAGTAAACTAAGGTATTGTCCCTTTAGAACAAAATAAACTTTTGTCACTTTTGGACATTCACTACCCTTTTTGTATATAAAAATTCATATTAATTTTTTTAGAAGGCAAAAAATTCTGAAAAAATTGTATATTAGATGTAGATAAACAACTGCATATAAGAAAAATAAATTTGGATTCAAAAAATGTTTGAATAATAATTTCAAAAATGGGGTAAAGGGGTTAGAAAATCAGATCTACCATCTACGGAGGTTTAGAATATATAATCTAACAAAGACATAGTGATCTACTAGTCGTAGCATGCACAATACACCGAAAACATAAACAACTACTGGAGAAGAATATAAATTCCTCATTCCCTCTATGCTCTACGTAACTGGTAGATTTGATGCGCTACAAAAACTAATTAACCTACTAAGGTAGGAAATGCATTATTCGGATTGTATTTTTGTCTACACCAGTGGTATACAGTATTCTACCAGGTCTTCTAATTTCTAAATAGATAGAATGCAAATTCTACCTAATAAAATTACAAAATCCGGAAATCTAGCCAAAAACGGTTAGGAAATATTCAGAAAATCTTTTAAATGTTTTGAATTTCCTTTTTTAATTGTCTTTCCTAAAATCTTGTTTTCTTGTTCAACATACCACGATTTCTGAAATTCAACGTGGAAGTTTTCTTCATTTTTTAGTTCTTTCAAACTTTTGTCATTCTAAAATATGAAGATTAACATATATGCTTCATGTGGTTTGTGGAAATCGTCGATGAACAATGGATGGGGATTTCTTGTTGATGAAGAAAAAGGAGGCAGGTTACTTACTTTGGACACAAGTTCAAGCTTTGAAAACCTAAAGGCTATGGTGTGTGAAGACTTTGGAATTGATGTAAACATGGTCAATATAGAGCTGAGTTATTTACCTTCCGATTTGATCAATAGCATCTACTCACCCCCTGTTATCATCACCAGTGAAAGACAAGTTCGAAATTTTCTTACATATGTAAAGAACAAAGCTTCGACGCAGTTGTGTGTGAGTACTCAAGCCTCTAACATAGCGGAAGAAGGTAGTGAGTCGCCTAACAGAGAGGAAGCGCTTATGGAGTCTGACGATTCAAGTGATATGGATTCAGAACAAGATGTTGAGGTACCTGACAGTGAAGATGACAAAAAGTGTGACAAAGAAAAGATCAATGAAGATGGTGTTCGCTTTTCTTTGGTAGATGTTGTGAAGAAGGGTCAATCTTTTACTTCCAAAACACTTTTGAAGGCAGCATTCGAAATATGTGCAATGAAAAATAATTTCGACTACGTGGTTGTCAGATCGGATAAAAAAGTATGGTACATTCGTTGCTCAGATGATGACTGCACATGGCGTGTTCGTGCAGAGGGTTTAACAGGCTCATCGTATTTTATCATCAAAAAGTATGTACCTGATCATTCATGTGCTGCCTCCAATAGGAAGGGTTCTGTTAGGACAGTTTCAGCAAAAACAGTGGGTACTCTGATCATGCATAAGTATGAAACTGCTAAAGAAGGACCGAGATCGGATGATATAATCCAGTATATGCGTATGGTATATGGAGTTGAGATATCCTATTCTTTGGCGTGGGATGCACGTGAATATGCAATCAACGCAGTTAAAGGTATTCCGGAGAAAGGTTATGAAAAAATTCCTAAATACTTGCATATGATGAAGGAAGCTAATCCAGGGTCACACACATTTTATGAAAGGGATACAAAAGGGAGATTCAAATACCTCTTCATCTCGTTTGGTCAGAGTGTTCGCGGTTTCTATGCTGCAATTAGAAAAGTTATTGTGGTGGATGGGACTTTTTTGAAGAGCAAATACAAAGGAGTATTACTAGTTGCTACAGCATTAGATGGAAACTCGAGTTTATATCCTATTGCCTTTGGAGTTGTCGACTCAGAGAATGACCTCGCGTGGAACTGGTTTATGAGACAACTTAATATGGTCATTGCTGACGACCATAGTTTAGCTTTTGTGTCTGATAGGAATTCCTCAATTGCTAAAGCTATTGCGAGAGTGTACCCGCAAGCTCATCATGGAATTTGCATTCACCACTTGCTGAATAATGTTGTAACATATTTCAGCGGGAAAGGTGTGGCTGGTTTGGTTGCTAAGGCTTCTAAAGCTTATCGAGCTGCTGATTTTCGTAAGGTCTTCACTGCTATTTTCGCTATTAGTCCTGAAATTGGACAGTATCTCATAGATGCCGATGTGAGGAAGTGGGCTCGTTGTCAGTTTCCGGGTTACAGATATGATATTAGGACTACTAACCCTGCGGAGTCGATAAATGCAGCTTTGCGTACGCCTAGAGAGTTTCCAGTGATACCTTTGTTGGACAGCATTAGGGAAATGATGACTCGATGGTTTTTTAAACGTAGAACTTTAAGTTCTAAGCATTCGAAGCCACTAACCATTGCTGTGGAGAATAGCCAAGTTCTAAACATTACAAAATAGCCAAGCTAACATGTCAAAGTTATCAGTTCACTTCATAGCAAACAAAAAGATACATTACAAGCCGATATGCAACATAGCACAATACAAGGACATTACAAAATAGTCAAACCACATAAACACTTACAACGGAAGATGTTTCGTCCTACATAATTCAAAGCTTCATGTTTTGGTTACCTTTCTTACTGGCCGAGGGCTACGACGAAGCGGAGGAGGATCAACACTCACAGATGCCTTGCCTTTGCCTTTTCCCTTTGCTCCTGAAGGACCCGGACTCTGTGATGATTTCTCTTGCTCTTTCCCAAGTGTTGCAGAAGGACAGAGAATCTCAGATGCTATGTCTCGTCCCACTGCAACTGAAGGACCCGTAATCTGCGACACTGTTGCCTTCAGTTGAGCCATCTCATTGTCGACCTTGTCAAAACGCTCTTGTATGTCCTTCTGCAGCAGCTCCTTAAAAGAATTGAAAGAAGAGTTGAACAAACCTTCAATGAAGGTCTTCATATCACCGGAGACAACACTGTTATGTTCAGCCGCTCTTTGACAAAGAAGTTGTTTCTTTCGAGACTCGACACCAGGATCAATTAGCTTACGCTTCCCCCTTTTTGTAACAACAGCTGGTTCCTCTTCAACAACAGCCGGTTCCTCCACAGGTGTTTCTGTGACATTTTCAACTTCGACATCCTCTTCTGCGTCAGATAACTCCATATTTGGAGGCAGAGTCTCAACTTCCCAAGTGAATTGCTTCCAGTCTTGTTTGGCACTGATCAGAGCAACAATGCGATTGACTCTTTCGTCATTCTTCTCATCTTCCCTAAAGAACTCAGCATTATCAGTTGCATCCAAGCTCCCAGTAGATGATATAAACGGGAACAGCTCTCCCTGAAAAAAATGAAACAATAAGCTTCAGTTGTTCGATTATTGAACTCAACTTTAATATAAGAAAGA
Organism: Brassica napus; assembly: GCF_020379485.1. Taxonomy (NCBI): domain Eukaryota; kingdom Viridiplantae; phylum Streptophyta; class Magnoliopsida; order Brassicales; family Brassicaceae; genus Brassica; species Brassica napus. The sequence continues at coordinate 18,581,236 of NC_063438.1, forward strand.
TAACTACCTTATCAAAGTTGGACTCTAGGCTGGTGATATCTTGATATGATACTTTTCCACTTCCTTTCCAATTCCTACATCTCACTTTCGTCAAGTTGTTTTTGATCTTTTTACCCACCATAGAACCGATGTCTGGGATTGCCTCCATAATCCATATCTGAAACGCATATGAGAATCCATCCAATACATAGCTGTTCTTCAGATGCACATCTTCCCTTGCTTTGAATATTGATGCAAGCAGCTCATCATAGGCGCGAAGACCCCAAGGATACATCCTCATTTTCTCAAAATCCATCACCAAACGGATGAACTCGTGAGGGATAAACACTCTCAAATCCTTCGCAATGACGAATCCATGTATTATACACAGATACACTAGTCGCACCCTGTCCACATACGTCCACTCCTTACAGACTTTAAGGAGCTCATCCCTTATAACCAATAAGTTGATCTTCTTATTTTCCTTCAGCACCGTGCTCCAGAACCCCTTATCACTCTTCCAGTTATTGAAGTCTACGTCGGGTTCTTCTTTGAACTTCAATCCAGTCACAGCATAAAACTCTTGCATAGAAAACCTGAGAGGCCTCTTTGCAAATAGAAACCACAACTCGTGAAGCTTGGAAACCTTGAGCTGCTTGCATATGAAACTGTGAATAACCTTTCCTGAGTAAATAAGCTTGTTCTCTACGATTGCCAGAATCGGACCGAAGACAGGGTCTTTCAAAACTTCTTGATACTCATCCCTGAGAACCACCTTCAGCGTCCCCAGAATCGTGCGCCTACAGGTGTTGTTAATCTTATCAATCTTGGTCTCAGCTCCTTCTTCAATAAAGCGTTTTGGAAACTGGTAATCCATTCCTATAAAACATGAAATCAAAAACATCAACTCATTAGCCTTTTAAGTCCATTACGAATTCAAAACACAAAGCAAATTCAATACCAAACAAAATATAACTCAGAATCGTATAGAACAAGAACTACGATGACCTCACAATCAACTCAACCCACAAACGAAAATCAAAATGCGATTCGATTTGTATTTTTAAACAATTCATGCTCTTTATACTACATGCACGTAAACAAAAACGGAAAAAAATCAGAAAGGGGATTTCCAAACCCTAACCTTCAATTCTCTGTAATCGATGATTCAAAAAGAGTAAAGACGACAGAAGGAGGACGAAGGAGAGATGTGACGACGATATCGTCGTCTCCGACGAACTTGAACGGATAAAATAAAGAGAGAGTCGACGGCGGAATCGCCTTTTGTTCCTTATGAAACGGGAGTCGGAGACAAAGAAAGTGAAGCAATTTTTCACTGAATCCGTTTGTTTTTTACTTCTTACTATTAACCTATTTTATTAAAAAGGACAAAACAGGTTTTTCATTTTTTTTTGTTCTAAAGGGACAAAGTTTGGGTTTTTTATTGTAAGGGGACAAAGATATGCTTTTTTTGTTCCTTATCGGCAAAAATCCCAAGAAATAATATGATTTTGTTTTATCAGGTCGGTCACATCCATATTTGGTCAACTTTGAATATTTAGTGAACTATTTAGAATTTTGGGCTCAGTCTTTACTCTGGGCTTGAATAAATACGAGCATTATAAAGCCGACGACGAGTATTATAAAGCCGACGACGAGCCTATCAAATATAATAAGACCATAATACAATATTCCCGTTCAGCTCATGATCATGTCTCGCCGTCTCGGCTGTTTGTCTCGGTTGTTTGGTAGTGCCAACTGCCAAGTAACAGAACATTAATTGACTTCCAAGTTCGAACTACTTTTGTTGAATTCTTGTCTTTTTATAGTCAGCTAGAACTTTAGTAATAGATTTATTTATATGTTAATGTATAAGTTAGATTTGGCGCTTGACATTTGAGTTTACATTGTTGACTTAAAACCTGCTTTCGAGAAGATAAAAGACTTTTCTTTTATTTATATACCACTCAAGACAAATTTCAAACTATTTTAGAAAATGTATTATATTCATATTTTTTACAGAAATAAATAAACTGAAATTTATACACATATTTAAAATTCTCTTTAACAATTATGATGTTTAATTAAGATTGTGTTTACTGTTCTATTTGCACATACTAAAATTGTATCACAAACTTAAACGAATTTTTTATTGTACGTAATAAATTCTACACGAAAACCAATAATTAATTTTTTTGAACCATAGACAATAGTTGGTTGCTAGTTGCTACATTTCTTCGGCGCAGTTGATGAAATCCGAACATAGCACCTTTACTCTTAAGATAGAAGACTTTATCACTAAAGCTAGTAAAAAAAGCCTTAAAAAGATATTACTATTATCATTTAAAGATATATTAGTAATGAGAAACTCTAGACAAAAAAATTATAGTAACCTACACATACATCAAATAGTGTGCATTTTTAATATTGCTTCCAACTGGAGGTATTGAGCAAAATGAGTCTTCACGAATCCATTACTAACATACACAATCTTTCTCTTCATATTTGGCTCCAGGGCCGTCTAACAGCACGCGCAAGTGGAGCGGTCGAACAGGGCCCCGAAATATAAAAATAAAAAGTTTAAGAATTTTTAAAATATATAGATAAATTATGGTAAGAAACTTTAAAATTTTAAATATAATGCTAAATTTTGAGCTTATAATTTAAAAAAATCAGACAAAGTTATTAAATTTTAAAATTACTTGATAAAATGTACGATTTATATTTTTTTTGAACAGGGTCTAAAATAAATTTGAGACGGCCCTGTTTGGCTCATAGAGTAAATTTGTTCTCTACTCACCACACCTATATAAATACAGTACGAAATCCATGGCTAATATACATGTTTTTGAAATAATTTTCGTACAACATATATATAATCATATATTGAACATGTACAGAATTTATCATAAGAAAATTACGTGAAAATATCAAAACTATAAAGGTCAATTATCTAACTACTTATATAGAAATTCTTGAAAAAGAAACTAAAACCATATACAATTTAGAATAATCAGTTTGTTTCAAATTACTAAGACTCAGCAAAATATTGGAATAATCAAGCTAAAAGTCCGGTTCAAGAAAATCAACTGACTAGTCCCGTGGAGACATGCAATAAATGTACTTTACCATTTTCTTCGTTCATTTCATTTAAATTATTCTTTCCATTCCATTAAGATAGACTTTTTAGAAAAAAAATTTTGTTTCACAAATATATGTATTTTTTGTGTTTTCTATGAAAAAATTATAAACTTCAAAAAAATTAATTGAATTAATTGAATTACTATTGGTTAAAAGTTATTGAAAATTAAAAATTACAAAAAATAATACATTTATTATAGTAATTTAATATGTTTTCTTAATATGTGTGAAAATACTAAAAAGTTTATTTTTGTGGAAGGAATGGAGTATTGATTTAGACCTGAGTACATATATTAAAGAAAAATTTAGTTTTGTATATTTACTAGAAAAGAACATCATTGTCAATACATCAAACCACATTTCAATCAGTAAAAAAATAAATTGAAATATGAAGTCAATAAAGTTTGCATTAAAATTATAAACAATATATGTTTTAAAACGAAAATTTTACTCTACAACGACAACTAAACTGAAACGTGGAGAATATTTCATTAGACAAAGAAAATTTCAAGGACCAACGTCGAGTTGACCCAGTGATAAAGAAGTTGTGGTTGTAACTACCCTCATTTGGGTTCAATTCACAGTGGAAATAACTATTTAGGTCAACATTAGTGATAAAAAGAAACGATGGATCTCTCAAGACCTGTTATAATGATAAAAAAATATTACCCAATGAGAAGGTAACATATTTAATAAAAATTTCTCAACAAAAGATGTGAGCACCTCTGAGAAGAACCGATCAACACCTTCTTTTTTTCTTTTACTTATTACTTCTGTTTCAAAATAAATGATGTTTAAGGAAAGTTTGGATGTTTCAAAATAGATGATGTTTCCATATATTAATGTAACTTTTTAACTTTATCTAAAACTGTGTAACCAATAATGTTTTTGTAGACTATTTTTTAATTGGTTAAATAATTTTTAATTTATAATTTAATGATATTTTAAATAAAAAATAATTTTTTTAATAATTGTGCAATATCTTAAAATTTCATCTATTTTGGAACAGAGTGAGTACTTTTTTGTGTTTTGTTATTTTAATCATGAGAGATCTATGGAGACACTTGCCAATGCGGATGTCTTTACATTATTCGGATTTTCTGGCAAAAAGCATTATTCGGATTTTCTGGCAAAAAGGTGAAACAGTTTTTCATTTTAATATTTTACCAAAAAAAAACAAAAAGATTCAAGGTCAAAAAGTAGTACAGAGTTTCTAAGATTTTCTCCTGGGTTTAAAACCACCGGCAATCGGAGTGTATGTCAATATCAAACAAAGATTCAGCTAATCTCTAGCGGTATCTTGAATATTGCGTGAAACACTGAAACTATAACCACCATCATTTGCTTTTCTTCCTATCACCATATGACACATGTTTCAAATACTTTTTGATTATGATATCAAAATTTAATTTTATAATGTGAGAACACAATATCTTCACACGTGGCACCTAACTCAACCAATGACGGTGCCTTCACCAACCCCATTCTCTCTCTCTCTCTCTTTTTTCTTTTGACAACCAAACCCTATCGACCTCTATCTATTGGTATAATTAATTCCTTCTCGTTTTTTTTCTCATGGGTGATGATTGGTTCGACTGTGGCTTTAAAAATTTAGCTGTAGATGTTTAGCTGTAGATAAATTGGTTGTAACTATAAAGTTGTTACTGTAGACTTTTTCTGCAGAGACTTTTGCTGTAGTTAAATTTGTTGTAACTGTAAGTTATAGGCTGTAGATATTTTAAAATAAAATATATGAAATATGTGTTGTATATATATAATTATTATTTTATATGAATTAAAATAATTTATATTAGTGTTTTTTTTATAGATTATAAAAAATTATTGTAATTCAAAATGTGATATGTAAATAATATTTATATTATTTAAATATCTTAATAATTAAAAAACACTCAAATTCAAAATTAAAATATTTATAAAAGCTTTTATTATGATTATATAATTTATTTGATATTATAGATATTTTTTTCATTTTACAGATTCTACAGCTTATAAAAAGATGATGTAGCATTTTTGCCTAAAATACATAAGAAAAAGTTTTGCTTTATTTTTTTTGCTGTAGCTTTAAAAATAAAGCTAAAGCATGATTGGTAAAACTAAATAAAAACTTGATGTAGACTTTAATTTTTAAAAGTAAAGCTACAGCATGATTGGTAAAATTTAGTGATTTAAAAATAAATAAAGCTAAAGTATGGAGATAAAGCCCAACCAATCACCCCCATGATTTTAATTTTAATTTTGGTTTTATGATTTACACTAATTTTAGAATGATTGTATAGAGCAACTTGTAGTTTTACCATTCATCGTCTTTAATGGGTTTTCTTGTTTTTAAAATGAACTTTGATATTTGGTGAAGTTTCATGATAAACGAAATAGCATGTTCTAACAAAAAATGTATTTAAAAAAGGTTAACATGCATTTTTTTTATTAAAAAAAAAAGGTTAACATGCTATGAGCTAATGAACTCAATTATTTGGTCTTGTTTGTGTTTGTTCTTAAGCTTTGCAAGTACTACTTTACGGCAATGGAAGACCGCCCCATTTAGGGTTGTTGAAGAGTTTTGTTTTTCTTCAAATGAAATCATTATCTTTATTCTAGAAAACTAAAAATTATAATATTGTTGTTGGTACAATTGAAAAAGCCCGAAAGGATAGAATTTATATGTTGATTTTTTGGATTTTTATATGTTGCAGATTGCAGTATTGAGACGGAACTATATTATGCTTTGATGTCATATTCCAAATCAGTTTCAATAAAAAAAAGTGTTAAAAAAAGACCTCAGCTCATGCAAATTTTATAATTATAATATATATATATATATATATATATATATCGTTGAAATTTAGTTTCCATATACGTTTAAACTTATATTGTAAGAAATGTTGTTCAAAAAAAAAAACTTATATTGTAAGAAAATAGTGTACGTCCTATATTTAATGATGCCCAATTTAAAAAAAAAAAGTTATGGTAAACGCTAGAAATTGTATGCAAAAAAAAATAGGCTATAAATTATATTATATCAGACGATCATGCCCCATCTTAATGAATATCAATATGAATAAGTAAAGTAAAATATTGTTTTCCTGTTTCACGTGACGATGTTGAGAATATGTGAACTTTCGGTTATTAATTTCTTACCCTGGGTAATATAAAACCAGTAGGTAAAAGATTAAATCTGAAGAAATCATGTCAGAAAAAGATGAAACTGAACAAAATTGGTTGACAATTGTAAAGAGTGCGCCGTGTGGGACATTACATCCACCCTTCAACGGCTTTTAGACAAAAAAAAGTTTGTTTACTTCAGAGATAATTTAGATATATACAAAACTTTTACTGTTTTACACCATTGGATCTATGATTTTAATCTACGTTATACAAATTATCATATGTTTAGGAGTTTACGTGTGTACAATAAATGAAGATGATCAGGTGATTTCTTCGTGACCGTTGAAATTAACTTTAAAATTATGATATAGTGGGTTGAATACATATATACAACATCAAATTTCAAATAAATGATATAATGCTTGTAAATGAATGCATGCATAAGAATCCCAAATTAATTGATTGTTTTCTATGGAGAAAAAAATAGGAAAATTTACTAAAATTAACCCACAACTTGATTTTAACCCTAAACTTATACCCAAACTTGAATCAAATGCAAAACTAACCTACAAGCCTTGTGAAATTACAGTCCAGCTCCTTGTGACCAAACAAAAAAACAGAAGCCATTTTTACGAATATAACCCTAGTAAATCGTCTAAGTCGTTTAAGATGTTGGAAGTCATCTGAACGACTTCAAAGTAAGTCTTCTGGTGTAGCTTATCTTAAAAATAATTTTTAAATTTTTTAAAAAATATTTTGATAAGCAAAAAATTAAAATAATGTAATTATAAACAGTTTTAAGTGATATAAATTAAAATATAACAAAATTGAATTGTTTTCAACATAGATGAGTGTAGGTAGTGAATCATGGTACTCTTTGGTCTAGGGTTTGGCAACATATATTGTAGTATTGTATGTATTCTTAGGGTTAGATTTTGGAAAGTTTGAATATTTTTTTTGAAAAATTAATTTTTTTACCTATACGTGTTTATTTTTGTGTATAGTAAACACTTTTGAAGTTTAATTTGATTTTATGAAGTGTTAAGTCAGTTAATTAAGTTTAGGGGTTATGTTTAGGATCTAGACGACTTACATTTCAGTCGTCTGGTGAAGAAATTAAAACAGACGACTTACATGTAAGTCGTCCAAATATTCCCGCCTAATTTTTTTTTTTTTAAAATTCCCGTTTAAATAATTTAAACAAGACGACTTACTTGTAAGTCATCTGGGAAGTCTTCTATTTAGTTTTCCACTAAAAATATTTTAATTTCCCGCTAAAAATATTAAAGCCTTCTGGACGACTTACAAGTAATTCGTCTAGGAAGTCGTCTAAATAACCTAATTGGATTTTTTATCTCCCTATATAAATTTTTTTTACACATTCTCTCTCCTCCTCTCAAATGGCTGCAACAAAAATGTAATGTTCATCATTCTAAAACTCTTCAACCTCTCTCTAATCTCTTTGACTTGAAAACACCAAACTTTATATGATTTTTTCAGTTTTGTCTCATGTCTTTCTTACTAATCTATCTTCTTTTGCAGGTTTCTAATCAGATGGTACTCATCTTCCACTCATTTATAGGTAAATCTATTAATTTTAGATATGTATTTTTGTGTGTTCTATAAAGGTAGATTTATCTAATCTTCCACTCATTTTTCTGTTTTAAGCCATTTGAATATTTTTGGATATGCAGATTTTCAGATCTGGATTTGATATGCAGGTTTTCAGATCTGGAAAACTTCTGGGACGACTTACATGTTAGTCGTCTAAAATATAATGCACTAAACGACTTCCAGAAAGTCTTCCAGACAACTTTCATTTCAGTCGTCTGGACTTCCATTTCAGTCGTCTGGACTTCCTGAAAGTCGTCTGGACTTCCTAGAAGTCGTCTGGACTTCCTGGATGTCTTTTGAAAAAGTCTTTTTCCATATCAAGTGGAGTCCAAGCTTGTCTTTGTAGAGGAATGATCTATAATAGTTTTGTTTGTGGTCTGTTTTGTGAATTGCATGTTTACTCTTTTAGTTGTGAATTTTTTTGTAAAATCAGTAATAATGTTTCCCAAGATGTAATACATGTGCTAACAATGTGTTTACACATTTACAAATCAATGAAATAATAGAGTTTAGTAGCCTTTTTCTTATATTTGGATCTCTCATATGCAATAATAAACTCCAATGGCCTTTTTCTCATCTTAATAAACAAGAATGTTGGTAACTTCATATTGATACAACATTTTAAGAAGTATTTTAATCCTTCTTACAACTCATAACAATAATCATCATTAGTGTCTATAACAATAATACTTAAGAGATGGAAACAAACAATAGTAACTAGTCAAATCATATCATATTTTTTATAAGTTTGTGTTGAAAAACTTAGTCAAATTTAGTAAAACTAAGGAAGATAACATATTTTTAAAATATGAGTTTTACATATCTTGAAGTTACTTATCACTCTTAAAAATACATGTTATTCAAAAACTAGCGTAGAAGACTTAAAAACTAGCGGAGAAGACTTCCACGAAAGTTTTCTCGGATCAGTTAGAAATTTTAATTAACGTAAATATTGGTAACCTCATAAATATCACCAATTAAGTTATAAATTTCATTCAGTAGCCCAAATATTCATTAATAAACATGAATTAACAAGAAAATGTTAAAAAGTTCTTATAATTTTAGAGAAAATGCAAGTTTATTAAACATTGACGCAGACGACATCCACGAAGGTCATCTAGTAGACTTCCAGAGAAATCGTCCATTTAGGTCGACGCGGACGACTTCAATCTAAGTCTTCCAGATGACTAAAATATAAGTCGTCTGGTCAACGCAGAGGTTATTTTTGCAATTGACTTTGAAATTTGTTATCTGGGACGATTGAAAAATAAGTCGTCTACTTTTGTTTGGTTAAAAAACTCCAAAAAGCTAGACGACTTATATTTCAGTCTTCATAGGTTAATTTTGCATTTGACTGTATTATTTCAGAAGTTTGACTTTCCTGGACGACTTACATTTCAGTCGTCTGGTGAAAAATTCAAATATCCATAATTTATTAAAACTCGACGACTTACATTTAAGTCGTCATAGGTTAGTTTACAATTAAAAAATAAAACTTTAATATTTAATTATATATAAACGACTTACAATTCAGTCGTCTGTCCGATGACTTACATGTAAGTCGTCCAGGATTTACGAGGTTTGACCAGAATCTCAGAATAAAATCCTGGACGACTTACATGTAAGTCGTCGTGCGGACGACTGAATTGTAAGTTGTCTGGGTATAATTAAATATTGAAGTTTTTTTTTCAATTGCAAAACTAACCTATGACGACTTAACTGTAAGTCGTCTAGTTTTAATAAAATATTGATATTTCAATTTTTACCAGACGACTGAAATGTAAGTTGTCGAGGAAAGTCAAACTTCTGAAATAATCCAGTTAAATGCAAAACTAACCTATGACGACTGAAATGTAAGTCGTCTAGGTTCTTTGGAGATTTTTTTGTAACCAAACAAAATCAGACGACTTAACTTTCAGTCGTCTCAGAAAACAGATTTCAAAGTCAATTGCAAAAATAACCTCTGCGTTGACCAGACGACTTCCAGGTAAGTCATCTACAACCAGACGACTTACCTGTAAGCCGTCTGGACGAACAGATCTGGAAAAAAAACTCGATTTCATACCTTAAATTGGTGAAATAACTTCCTTAGCACACATAAGGCTTCTCCAAGAACACATAATCTCAAACGAAAGTGACCCACCCAGAATCGTTAACTTCTTTGACTCTATAAACCATAAAAAATGTAGAATCAAAATCTTGGTTTTTTTTAGTTGAATGTGGAGAGAAAGTGATAGAGATGTTGTGTTTAGTTCATAAGAATGGAGAAGAAGAAGAGTAAATTGATTTTGGGAGCATTAAGAGCTTCAAATTGGTTGTTCATGGTGGTTAGGGTATTGATGACAATGGCAATCTTGTAATTACTTGAAAATGATGAGGATGAGAGAGTAAAAATGTCATTTTCGAAAAAAAATAAAAAAATTGATGGCATTTTCGTGAATTATATGAACTTGTGAGGTGAAAAGGGTAAAACTAATTTCTAAAAAAAAGGAAGTTAGTTTTGTGTTTGACTTTGAGTTGTAGGTCAATTTTGCAAAAAGCCCAGAAAAATATATCAATATTTTTCCGCTAAAGATTATAAAGCTTAAAAATTTATATTTTCAAATGAATTGCTTTAAGACACTACAAAACTGCTGTCTTACAAAAACCACTACATATAACTAGGATACATACAATGTCAAATACATTTTGAACATAAACAAATTTCAGTGCTTTTATGTAACCACAATGAATGTTTATAATCCAATGATAAGCTTTTTCACATCACATTATATCTCAAGTATCATATATAAATACGTATATATAAGTTATATTTTTAATTTTATAACCCAATTCCACACTATATGTTACTAACTGTGTATAACATAACATTAATTCATTCATAAGATGCAAACTGTATGTTTCTTTAACATGACATTAATTCGTTAAAAACATATCTCTCCTAAACAAATCGTATGTTTCGTTTACATATCATTCATTAAAAAAATATTCAGCTGAAAAGTATTAATTTATTTTATAGGCGTCATATCTACCCTCAATAACTTTACTTACAATGCATACAATAATCCATTAGATGTACATACATATATCTATATATACACATATATATGTTTCGACCCATATATATATACAGAAGCGAGCGAGAGACTTCTACCAAACACAAAAATCAAGAAAAACGAAATGGGAGGGATCAAAAGCGGCGAGAAAACGCGCGTTTTGGTGGTGGGAGCGACGGGTTACTTAGGGAAGAGAATCGTGAGGGCGTGTTTGGCTGAAGGTCACGAAACTTATGTTTTGCAGCGGCCAGAGATTGGTCTAGACATCGAGAAAGTCCAACTCCTTTTCTCATTCAAGAAACTAGGTGCTCGTCTCGTCGAGGCTTCTTTCTCCGACCACCAAAGCCTCGTATCAGCCGTGAAACTCGTAGACGTCGTTGTCTCCGCCATGTCGGGCGTTCACTTCCGTAGCCATAACATCCTTGTCCAGCTTAAGCTCGTTGAAGCCATCATAGAGGCTGGTAATGTCAAGGTGAGATTAAGATTGGTGGGCTGAGAAAAATTAAAAAACTGCTGATAAGTTTGTTGTTTTTAACTTTTTACGTTTCTAATAACATGCTTAAATAGAAAACTTAACCTAATATTTCAAACAAATCAAAAGTGTGTTAATTTGATAAAACATTTCATTGTAGTACTTTGGATGGGTGTCTATTATATTTTATTTTTAAATAATAAGATTGATAAAAATAATTGTTTCAGCGGTTTTTACCATCTGAGTTTGGTATGGATCCACCACGTATGGGACATGCTTTACCACCAGGACGAGAAACGTTCGACCAAAAAATGGAAGTGCGTCATGCTATTGAAGCTGCCGGAATACCTTACACTTACGTTGTTGGCGCTTGCTTCGCCGCATATTTTGCCGGAAACTTATCTCAGATGGAAACTTTACTCCCTCCAAAGAAAAAAGCTAATATATATGGAGACGGAAACGTAAAAGGTAAAAATCATTACTACCTCCAAAGAAAAACTTTACTCTTCTAAGTGTGGTCATTAATTAGTTCTTAGATTTGAATGATTAACCTCATAAGTTTCTAAAGCAATCAATCTTTAATGGTGTTATCTTCGTAGTGGTGTTCGCTGATGAAGACGATATCGCAAAATACACCGCAAAAACACTAGACGATCCACGAACAGTGAACAAAACCGTGTATATCAGACCTCAGGACAACGTTCTCACTCAAAATGAATTGGTTAAAATTTGGGAAAAGCTAACCGGAAACGAATTGGAGAAAACCAATATTGCTGCAAAAGACTTCCTTGCCAACATTGAACGTAAGTCCACTAATAATGTAACATAGTATATAAACTATATATCATTTTCAGCTACACGTGCTTAATAGACTAGGCTTTATGTCCGTTTAAAACATAAAGCCCATTAAATGTTAATTAATTTGTTATATTAATGTAGACATGGAGATTCCACATCAAGCAGGGATAGGACATTTTTATCATATCTTCTATGAAGGATGTCTCACTGATCACAAAGTCGGAGAAGATGAAGAAGCGTCAAGTCTCTATCCGGATGTCAAGTACAAGCGTATGGATGATTATTTAAGAATGTTCCTCTGATTACAATTTGGTCAAAATCATATCTATGATAAATATGCATATCATAAGTTTGAAGTTCTTATATTCATGTATTTTCGTGTTACTCAAAGTGCAATGTACTCATTATGCAACAAATATATATGATCTCTTCTTTTCTTAACAACCATACCAGAACAACAACAAAAACTGATTACGTTCAAACGTTGAAAGGATGAAAACTGAATCACAATACTAAAAGTAGAATAACTAGAGCAGGGAGAGTGTCCACCTCAGATTAAAAAATCAACCAATCATAGAAATCCTTTCTGCCATGTCATTAGTGATTGTCTGATTTCGTTGGCTTCTTTGGACTCAGCTTTTGTTTCATCTTTCGGTTGGGCTTTTACAAAACTTTTTATCGAGCCCATTGAAGTATTAAGGTTTTTTTATCTTCTCACTTTCTCCGTTCATATGTTAGCAGTAGATTTTTCCAGAACCTAAAGCTATAACCTCAATGTAACATCTCAACCGTGCATTAAATGAACCTTGCATTAAACGTCCCAACCTTTGCTTTAGATCAAAGCCAATGAATCAACGAATCACTATTCAACTTCCCTAATTCCCCTCTCCCAGGTTAAATATATATACGACATCGCCGTATGAATCCCTAAAGCTGCTCAAATCAAACGCCCCCTCTCACGCGTGTATCCATCGAAGAATTCTTCTGCAAATCTGCAATGACCTAGGGCGCAAGGTAACTTTTTCCTCTCACAATGTTTATGATGAGTTTTGTTTGGTAAGATTAATGCGCTTACTGCTTCTTTTGGTGTGGATTTTGACCGAACCTAATTCATTGTCTAATTCTCAGGCTTTTTTATTAACTCTAGACTATATCTAATTTATTGTCTGGCTATACGAACCAAAGGACTTTGGTGACCAATCAGCCGATCACAATTGGTCATATCAGTTTATTTTTTTTTTGCTTTGTAGACAATTAAGAGAAGGAGCAGAAATGTGCTCACTTTTGTGTCTGCTTACTATGCAACTAAAAATTATTGCAATACTTTCATTACTTTCTTATGGGATGATGATATGAAGCTTTTATTTTATTTTCACACTCTAGCTTCTGCTTTTTGAAACTTCGTGTTGTGGCTTTTGTGAAACGTAGTTAGCTCATGTCTTGGACGCTGTGTCACAAAATCTTGCAACATTATGTTATAATTTCACTATGTATTTATACTGTTGCGGTCAAAGGTCTCAGTGGTACTTTGTACCATAATAGTTTAACTTTTGATTGTATTGGAGTATGCTTGCTTGAAGAAATCAAGAAGAAAAAGAGTTTACAAGGATTAAGGATTTTAAAGGTGGCAAAGAGGATAAGTGTCGCTCCAAGAGATGACCATGCCAACAGCCATATAAGTACAAAACCGGTCAGAGCTAGAGTTCTTGAACAGCATGATGATCTTTTCAAACTTGGCCGTGCATTGGCGTTTCTACTACCGCATTTGTAAGTAAAATGAGTCTACATATTTGAACACTAAGTATACAAAACAATTATTCTGATACCTATTTTCATACTCTCTTTGTTTGGGATATAAACTGTCAGTATGTTGAGAGCGCGAATAATTCCTGAGGCTGACAAGAAAGAATGTCTGTAAAAGCGTGTGAGGATAAGTGGTTTGTTTGATTAGCGTAGTGTGTCCTAGATTGGAATAAATTATTCTTTTGTTTCTTCAGATGGAGTTTCATAACACAACTACCAAAAGAAAATGTTGAAGATGTTGAGGTGATAAAAGAGGCGAAGGCATACAAAGCATCTTGAGAAAATAGTGACCAAGGGGAAGGAGTTTCTGAAGCATCAGAGGTTTCCTCTGTATTAATGGAGAAGGTCAAATGAATTAAGAATGGTTTACCATCAATCTAAAGTCTCAAGAGATTATTTTGCCAAAGCTAACTCTTTAGGTGTACTTTTTAAGGTTGCTGGTCTGATACCAATATCTCGAGGAGGATGACGATGTGTCTATCAACATTGGCAAAGGCTGGCTTCTTTTCACAGGTATATAGACATTATATATCCTCCACTTTCTTTCGCGTCTGATACTAAATTTCTAAAGTTGCAACGCTTTGAATGCAGATAACACAAGGATTGACATGGAAAGAAACACATGATGAAGTTACAGCTGCCGCGATGTACATGAAAGACACACTTGCTGCTGAAGGATTTCAACAAACAATCAGCTGTCTCTCCAAAGAAAAAGGCAAATAATCATCCCCTTCATGGGATTTTAATCTTTAAAGTTCATTTGTTAATTGATTTTTGTATTGTATCTGGTTTCTCAACAGAGGGAAGAATTGTAGTGTATGATACTTGCGGGTTGGGAAGAAAATGCAACAAAATAAAAATCAACAAGGAAAAAAAAAGAGTGCTCTGGTGTCTGCGCAGGAAGGTAATGACAACCCCATCGCTGATATGCTGGGAGCTGCATCTGTAACAACAAATACCTCTCATGATGTGTAGATTGGTGTTCCTATGACCAGCATAAGGCTTGATTGATAGGCATGGGATGGTTGAAAAAAACAGAGGCGAGGTAGCTCTGCCAAGTGCTCGACCTGTTGTTCCCGAAATGACTGCGGAGTGCGGAGAAGCTAACAGTTCTGGAACATGGGCTCTCTGACATGCATTGAGTAAAATCTCAAGTAATGGAGTCTATGACCCTCATGTCAACTCCCACAAACTACACCAGAGCTTTTTTAAATTTCGCATATTAATGAATTATGACTCAAAACTCATTACTACCGTCCGTCATGTTAGTGTATGTGTTTTGTTTTCAAAATTTTGTATCTAATCAACTAAGCTCTGTTTTTCAAAAAAAAATTTAGAACATGTTTAAAATTAGTCTTCGGATTAATAGAATAACTTACATCCCATTAGATCAATACGAATGCTCATCCCAGTAATAATCTCATTTTCCTCCTCAGTACCTATCACAATCACCAAAATCTTCTCCACCAACAAAGTTTACAGCTAATACGTAATAGGCAAATAACCTCCTAAATTGTATATGACTTATTATCTTCAAACCAAATTTCATTTCAATACAACTACACATTATTAAACAATATAGCTCAACTTCAAAGATGTAACCACATTTACCATCATATAATTTCCCTTCTCCAGAACTAAGCCAGTTTCCGGTGAGTTCCAATTACTAAATAAATAAACTAAACTTTAACACAATTAGTGAGTTAATTTACAGTATAAACAATAATATTTAACACTCAAATATGTAATAAATTAGATTAGTAGTAAAATATATTCAAAAGATATACAGCCTCTGTTTTTTGAAAAATATAAGTTTTAATATTTTTCATACATATTAAAATATATTAAATATTAATTATCTATGCATAAACTTTATAATTAAATATATCTCAAAAATTTAACCAATAAAATTACATTTTATATTATGTTTTAAATTAATGTTTAGTTAATTTCTAACTCATACACATTACATCTATAATTTGAAATAAAGAACGCACAAAAAACTATGAGTTCTAACATTTCAAATTACTAGACAAAGAATATAATATAAATAGTTTTAAATTTTTATAATAAATTCTAATGTATATATGTACATTTATATTCAAATAAAAACTGTAATAGAAAAATAATTAAATTATAGAACAAAAAATCCCGGGCGTAGCCCGGACAAACAACTAGTACAAATAAATGAGGAACATCTTTTTCTCCAAAATGAGATGCATTAGAAAATGGGAAAATACAGATTTCAATACTATAAGGCAACCAATTAATAAAAGAATAAAAGAGAAAATTGGAAAAAAGAGACACTTTTAACTAAGATTTGTCCCAATAGAATTTGTAGAAGATTATTTAGGTAACTAAGATTTATATTCTCTTTAATACCATTATATCCTTCAATTAACTTAATTAATCTTAATATTTTGTAATTGATTAAGTTTTATTAAAAAGGGAAAAATAAAAACAGAAAAAAGAATATTAATAGAAATCCACGAAAGAGTTAAAACAATTCGTTTAACCCTAATTTCCTTTTCCCTTTCATCTTCTTCTCCAACGTACCTTCAACCCCTATCAATGGTGATTTAAGGTGAGCAGAGAATACTTGTTTCTTTATCGGAAATCATCAATTATTTCGTCTCTAATCTCGTTTTTCGTCTTTCCTCCTTTTTATTTCGTCTCTAATGGTGATTTGTTCTCTACGATTTCGTCAGACAGTCTCTTCTTTCTCTTCGCTTCACACTCTGTATCATCAGTAGATAGTGAATGTGTTTTTATGTTACAGTATGAGTTATTTTGGTTCTAATGAAATTGATGATTGTTGTTTAGGTCATGTCGGTGATGATATGTTACAGTCACGTCTTTACCCACCTCCTCTGTTGTGATTATTCGTTTTGGCCAAAGATTGAGCTTATATTTTGGTATTAGCTCAGTGATTCTCGAGGGGCTATCTCTTTTATTAGGAGTTACCTTCTAATCAAGGTCTTCCTTATCAATATTGATGACATGACATCTGGATTTCCATTTATATTTTACATGAGTGACTTGCTTGAATATACTTTCGTGGATAAACTGAGATTCTTTAATTTTCATATTCTCAAGTGCTAAAACAGGTTGGTGTTGGTTTTCTACAGGTTCTTCTGTCTATATGTTCATTGCTGACAGATCCAAACCCTGATGATCCTTTGGTTCCAGAAATAGCTCACACCTACAAGACAGACCGGTGTCAAGTACGAGAGCACTGCCCGATCGTGGACCCAGAAGTATGCAATGGGACAATGATGATTGTCAATAATAATCTCACAAGTACATTGCGCATTGTCTAAGAATATGAGAAATAAGATCGAAAAAAACTGAATGTGGTGTTTGCTTGGTTGCTTTATTAGTTCTATCATCTTAATCAGTGTGTTGGTGTACATGAGCTTTATATTGAGACATTTTGAGAACTTGCAATGCTTTAAAGCCAATAATTGGCTATTATGATTATGATGAGTCAGTATTAACGACATTATGGTCCACCCCGTAATCTTCACACACCATGATCTTGAGCTGCTTCAACGTAGCAGTAGTTTCTAATGTTACCATTCGACAACGTCTTTCTTTGTCAACCACGAAACTCCACTCATCACTGCAACTAGACATCCATTCACCAGATTTAACATAGATTAGAATCATGTTGTATTGATAGAGAAAAGAGATGACTATGTTGATCAAGAAGAGAGAAACACAAACAACGAGAGAAAAGATCGTGGGAGAAGGAGAAAAAACGTGGGAGATAATATTCTATGAGATATTTAGGGAAGATTTAGTTTAGATTTAGGAAACTTCTTTAACAGAATATGGAAGTTTCCATATTTTTACGATTTGCGTAGAATATGTACACTACATAACCAGAACACCGTATAGGAGGTGAAAAATGTATTCTTCATGTAGGCGTCATATAAGGTAAAAGGCAGAACAAGTTATGTCAAGTATATCATTGAGTTGTGGCTATATGTCGTTATCAAACTGTAGGTTGACCGCATACATCTTTCTTGATTATAACGTAATTGATTCTATATGTGCTAGAATATACAAGAAATGTTAGTTTACGGTATATATCCTTGATATATCTATGTTTAAAACTTAAAATCAAACATATAAACTAGATAGATTACCAGAATGAGTTTTCTAACTGTACCTAGAAGATAAAATAAAATATGATTCCAATTTTTGTAAAAAAAGTTTAAACATATATATTGTCATACTTATGTTTCCAATAGTTTTCATATTTTTGTACATTTTTAAAATGTAATTTACTATTTTCCCATTAAAGAAGGGGGTAATACATGTCCAAAATTGGTAAAAATATGAGAAATCTTATTGTGACAAACAAAGTTCAAAGTGTCCCATTTTTTCAATTCTCCCTTAATAAAATCTGTATGTAGAGCCTACTAATAACCTTTTACTAGGATAAGACATGCGCTTTGCGCAGGTTAAAAATTTATATGAAAATTATTTAAGAAATATCGTATGGAAAATAAAATTTATATTATTGATCGAATTAATATTTCTGGCCCTTAAATAATTTTTTAATTTTTTTTTTGTTAATTACATAATTTGTTTACTAGTGAACTGATCTTATTTTTAAAATATTTTAGGTCAAAAATTATTTATCGCATAAAAACCTAACGTTTAGGCCGGAGAATATCATGCCTACTATTTGGTTAATGAAACTATGACAGCTCGGTTTTATATTATGATTAGCAATTTAAATTTTAATTATGGTTATGATAAGTTTACGTTCACGTGCCAATCCTATCTATCTTCGATATTTTTCTCTTTTTTGTGTCATTTTGGTTTTTGCTCGATATAAATATTGATTTTTGAGTTTATTCTCATTTCTTTCTTTTTTTTTTGGCCTGAGATTTAGAAAATGTTTAAGATTCAAAATTATTAAATAGATACATACTTAGGTTAAGATAGACGTCTTGTATATTAAATAACTAAGAAATCAGTTACTATTATGTAATAAATTGGCTTGCACATATAAATCAAAGATATGAAGTACATATATATATATATATATATATATATATATACATAGACACCTATTAAAATAAAATTATTTATTTATATGATTTTATTATTGTTGTATCTTATTATAGAAAAAAAATTAAACATTGATCACAAAAGTTTATGTGAGATTTTTAACAGTTTTAGTAATTTATACTCGTTTTGAAAAATTCAAAATATAACATATAAAAAATCTAAAATTTTAATATATGATTAATGTAATTGTGTAATTTATTTTAAAAATTAAGAATTAAACAAAAATTATAGAAAGTATAGAGTTATTAGCAAATCTTCATTATTTAAAATCATTAATTACTATATATTCAGAATAACATTAGGTAATTCCGTAGGTTTTATTTAAGGAAAATAATATATAATAAATTTCAATTTGATAAATAAATGGTCTATAATGGACATACTATATAATATAACGTTCCCTAGCAATTTAATTTTGAACTAACAAAATTCTCAATTGATTTTCAAACTTCAACATGATATTTTTTTAATTAGTACAAACTACATGTTCTAAACTTTTTAAATGTTTCTCTATTAATATATATAGGATGTTAAATATTTGATCATTAATTTTTAACATAATAATTTTAACAGTTTTAGTAATTTTTTCGTTTTTTAAAATTCAAAATATAACATATACGAAATCTATATTTTAATTTTATAGTTTATATGACTGTTTAATTTATTTTAATAATATAAAATTAAACAAAAAATGATGGATGAGATATAAAATATTATCAAATCTTTATTATTAGAATCACTAATTGTCATATATATATTAGTCATATTTGGTAATCTCGTAGTTTTTATTTAAGGAAAGAAAAGAAAATAGTAAGTGTACACTTTAATTAATTTTATGATTAGTTTAATGAAAAGTATAATATATGCTTAATTGGACCAAATTATTTTATAAGGATTTTGAATTTCATTCTGGTGATGACACGTGGCTACACTTAAAGATTGTAATGTTTCTTAATTAATATATAAAGGATATATGTTAGTGTTTAATTCTGTAATTGCAAAGTGTTACTTTATAGATTCAAAAATTATTAAAAATATATTAATTGTAAAGTTGTGTTTAATACGAATTCGGCACATACGTATTGAAGACACAATTCGATGGTGGGTGTTTAAAAGACACTTGTTTAATGATTAAAAAGTAACTACAAAAGACTAAAATATCGTAAGAGATGATCAACTCGGCAAGAACAAGATTAGCTATGTACACCCTAATCTTTTACCGACTTGTGTGCATTTTTGAATGTCTTTTCTTCATCCTTTACATTCTCCTTTTATAGCTGACTGCCTTCCTTATTTTCTCCAAATCTATTCTCTTGCCGAGTTCAATTACCTTGATGGATCTTGTTCGGAGGATGTAATCTATCTCCAACAAATTGTTGTAACTTTGTTAGTGAGTAAGTGTAAATGATAGCAAGCCAGGACACATAAAGAATCAACCTCCATTTTTTCCTTTTTTTTTCAGCCAGTGGATGAAGCCATGGAGGCTGCCATAGCGCCATCTTCGGTCGGGCTCTTGTATTTTTTGTCTTCTCTTTTATGTCTAGTTTTTTATGCATGTAGATGTTTTGATGCAAATGCGTCTTATGTCAGAACTATTTGATTCTGGGTGATTGTGGAGCTTGTGGTCCCATATCTTTTTGATATTTTGAGTGGGGTTTGTCTCCAATTACCAACTTAATTTTTTCTGATCAAGATCTTGTGACAAATATGTCTTTCGCCGGATTCTAATCTTGTGGGGTCTAGCGAGTCTTCTAGCTTCAATAGTCTATTTTCAGTTTGGTTTCCGCCTGGTTCGATCTATCCCCTTCTCATCTCATCAAAATATAGTTATCTTCAATGTGCTTCTATTCATGTATTTTTTTTTTAAATTCCGAGATCGGTAACTGTTCGATTTTTTATGAAATCCATTGATTATTTTTGTTTTCGGTTCCGTTCAGGTAACATGGTTAGGAACTGGGTAATATCCCTTAAATTTCTGTTCCAATTTGTTTCTGGTTCATTTTCAGTTTTCTAGGTAACTTAGATAAATTTAAATATTTCGAATAAAAACTGTTTGGGTAATTCAATTCTTTCAGAATAATTTTAAATATTTTGGATAAAAATAGTCAGATAAGTTTTTTTTCTCGGTAGTTCGGTTTATAAGTAGTATTTAAAAAATATTTGGTAATATTCAAATTAAATAGAATTGACATTTTAAAATATATAAATTGTATTTTAGATATTCCGATGTCCATTCGGTTATGGTTTGGTTTCTGTTTTTTTTTTTTTGGTTTTATAAATATAGAAACAACTCTTTTATTTGTGAACATCAGTCTGGTTCTGGATTCATTCTTTTTGTTCGGTTCCAGTTTGGTTTTTGATTCTCGGTTTATATGCACATACTTTTTATGAAGCATTAGTTTAACACGTTGAAAGGTATTGTGTGCTTCTATGGAGGAGGACTTCATTTCTGTTGTTGGATATCTGCTTCTTCAGTAATTGTTATGTGGAATGATTTCTACGACCTTTGAAGTATGCTATTCCAAAAACAAGAACAAAATATTGACAATTTTAATGCAGACATGACGATATATAACAGGAAAAAACAGGAAAAATAACTACTAATTAAGGACAAATATAGAAAACAAAACATGTATATATATTGTCCGACTGGTGACCATTCTGGAAACAAGAGGAACAAATAGAAAATGAACGAATAGGAATAAAATTGTAGGAATGAAAATGAATGGTTGTTCCATCCCATATTTAACAAGGAATCATTTTGGCTCTAAATGGTGACCAATGGTAATCATTAAAACAAGCAAAACAATATATAGTTGTAAATTAGTTAAATTGGACGATCATAACACCCCCCACATTAGGCCTGAGACTTATTATCCGATATCTGGATTCGATCCGAGATCTGCTCCGGATCCGCTTCGAAAATAGGATATCTGGGGTGCCCAGATCCGAATCCGGATAGTAAAATCTTGGATCCGTCCAAACCGAATCCGAATATCTTAATTTTTAGGTCCAGATATCCGGATCCGGATCCGTATTTTTAAAACATTAAATTTTTAATTTAATTAATATTATATTTGATATATTAATATTTTTACATGAATTAATCTCATAATATTATATTTAGTTTTTACAATATGTTTAGCAAGTCTCTCCAAACCGGAGACAAACACTTTTCACTATGAATCAAATAGATTACAAGCCTCGCACTAGTTGCGTGTTCTATGGACGATTATATGTTTATGTGTCTAACAATGAGAGCCTAGACACCTATTTATACAAAATTGTCTAATGTGATTTCTTGTTGTAAATGGAATAACATGTTTATCCTAAGTTTATAAGGTTTTATAAAAAAATTTGGATAAGGATGAAACTAACCAAATCTTTTTAATTCTTCAGGTCTTGTACGAAGCTCAGTAGCCGGCCAGAATGACCCAAGAGACATCAAGGCCTCACATTCTCCATCTTGACTCTTTGGTCATTCCTTGGCTTCTCGGTTTCTCCATCTCTCTCTCTCTCTCTACGAAAAGAAACCCAAAGCTCCGACGAGCTCGCCGCCTCGTTTTCTCCGACGCACCACCTGTTCCTCGACACCGTCTTTATGGGAGACGTATGCGTTCTCCGATCCTTGCTTCTCTTCTCTTTTTGAACACTTCCTCTCTTCGATTCTCTGTGAACAGACAAGATCCCAACATCACCGCCGCCGCTTGTCTTCACCGGTGTTAGCTTCCACCGCCTCCACCATTAAAATCTCAGGTTTCGTTTGCTCTCTCTTGTCTGTGTCCTTAGACATTTGAACAAACCCTAACCTTTGATTTCTATTTCCAGCTCGTCCCTTGATGAATTCAGCTTGACTTCTGTGATTCTCCGGTGACAAAGTTCCTCTTGCACACCAACCTCACAACATAACCGAACCAGACTTGTCAAAGCTCAAAGGTATCTCCTTTTGCTTTGACTTCTTCCACTTTGATAAGTGTCTTAAGCCCCCTTTGTAACCTGTAATGAAATTCCTTAGCTAAATGATTAAACATATCTCCTTGTTTAATTTCCAGCTCATGGTGTCGACGTCTCTTCACCACCGTTGCTTCCTTTAGGTAACAGACACAATTGTTTTTCTTCAATTTATTTAAGAACTTAAACCTGTAAACTAATAGCTTTAAGTTTACAGCTTTGTTGTAGACGTTTCCTCGCTGCAACCATACGACTTCAGGCAATCTTCTGAACTCATCTTTTACCAAGCTTTATAAATTCCTGTCAAACCATCAGTTTGCTTTTCCTGAAACTGATTCCTTCTTTTGTGGCCTTTCCGCGAGGTGAACAACTCGACAGCCTTGTCACCTGCAGCCACATGAGACCTACTAAGGCAGAACCTTGAGGATCTCCAAGCATTTCTCGAACTTCTGTCCAGGTACACACTTAGTTAGGAAAACCTCCGGATTGATAGATGTGTGAATCTTATAAACCGTAACGTCACCAGCCTCAGTTACGTCTCTCATAAAGTGTAGTCTAGTATCTATATGCTTAGTCCTTTCATGGAATCCTCCATTCTTAGCTAAGTGTATATCACTTTGAGAATCAGGCAACACTCTCACATCGTCTTGCTCAAATCCAATTTGCTAACAAACCTTTTAGCCATAGTGCTTCTTTAAAAGCTTCGGCTAAGGCCATATATTCTGATTCTGTCGTTGATAGTGCGACAATATGTTGGAGACCTGATCTCTATAGCTTATTATGTTGCCTCCGAGTTGAAACACATATCCTGTAACAGATCTTCTTCTATCCAAATCGGTTGCATAGTGTGCGTCACATAACCCTCGTACTTTGAAATCTTCTCCTTTAGTAAACAATAGGTCTGAATCTAGAGCTCCTCGTAGGTATCTCATCACCCACTACAACTCTTCCCAGTGTTGTCTTCCTTGCTTGCTCATGTAACGTCTGATCAAGCCCACTGTGAAACATAATTTCGGTCTAGATCCCACCATTGCGTACATCAAGCTTCCAACCGCTGATGCGTGTGGTACTTTCCTTATGATACTCGCTTACATGTCTTCTTCTTCTTGTGTCAAACTTTTAAGTTTAAATTGTGGTCCGACAGGAGTAACCACTGCTCTGCTCTTTGCCATGTTAAAAGTTTCCAGAACCTTCTATAAAATACTTTCTTTGCGATAGCTTTAGAGTTCATTTCTTCATGTCTTTAATAATATCCATCCCAAGTATTCTTGAAGCTGCTCGAAGGTTCTTCATCTCAAACTCTTCTTCACGCTATCTTTGATTCTCTTAATTTCTTTAGAATCCTTTGATGCTATCAACATGTCATCGAGGGGTCGTATGCGCTTCTGTCGTATGAGATAAATCCGAACCTTTCATGTAGAGACAAGGGTCGTATGCACTTCTGTCGAAGCCTTTTTGTTTCATGAAGCTGTCGAATATTCTATTCCATTGTCCTGGTGATTGTTTTAATTTGTAAAGAGATTTCAACACGACAAAACTTGATCTTCTTTCCCCTTCTCAACGAAACCTTCTGGTTGTGCCATAAAAATCTCCTCGTCCAACGTTCCGTATAAGAAAGTTGTTTCACGTCCAGTTGTTCTAAATCAAAATCGTAATTTGCAACAAGTGACAACATAATTCTGATCGCACGTGTTTCACCACTAGAGTAAACACCTCTGTGTAATTGATCCCTTCAACTTGTGAAAACCCCTTAGCTACTAATTAGCTTTACATCTCTGCTTCTCAACTTCAGGAATGCCTTCTTTCAGCTTGAAGACCCACCCACTTGCTGCCAATGATCTTCTTATTCTCTGGTTTTTCAACCAGCTTCCAAGTCTGATTTTTCTCCAAAGAGTCCATTTTTCTTGCATTCCTTCGTTCCATAACTTCCAGATTTTACTTCTTCCTTGCTTCTAAATAGAATTTAGGTTCATCCATATTTATCTCTTCTGTTGTAGCTAGAGCATAAGCCATGCAGTCTGAATCATCAAGCCTAGAAGGCTTCTTCACTTCTCTTCTGATTCTGTCTCTCGCAAGAATGTATTATCTAGATTTTCTCTCGTTAAGCTTCCATAACTTCTTCTTCACTTTCCGAGCTTAAGGATTCGGTTTCTTAGTTTTCTGATGCTGGAGAAACTCCACCTTGAACGTATCCTCTGTGTCTTCGTCAGTACTACATTTGAAGGCCTTATCAGCATTGGATTGAACATTACTTTCTTTGTTCTCTTCTTCATCTCGCTGATTCCTTTGATATCTTTAAATATATCTTCTTCATTAAAGATCACGTTTCTGCTTACTGAACATCTTAGCTCTTCTGGTAGTCAAATCCGATAGCCTTAGTCCCCTTAGGATATCCCATGAAAACTCATTTCATTGCTCTTGGACTGGTTTTGGCTTGAGTCCGTGAACATATGTTGTGCATCTGAACTTCCTTAGATGGTTTAGGTCAGCTTTAGTTCCAGACCAATCCTTCCGGTAGTTTGAAGTTAATTTTCTGAACTTGGAGATCGGTTGATCAAGTAGACAGCCGTCAAAGCTGCTCCCCCGCCCAGAACTTTTGCTCTAAGCATGCCTCTGTCAACATACACTGAACCTTCTCCATAATCATATGGTTCATGCGTTTTGATACTCTGTTGTTGTGGAGTATAGACGCATGTTATGTGTCGTTTAATCCCTGCTTCCTTACACAAAGTGTCATCTATGTATTCCAGAATTCTAATCCGTTATCTGTCCTAAGACACTTCACGTTCTTTCATGTTTCTGTCTCCATTCTGGCTTTCCATTCTTTCAAGTTCTTTAACACTTCATCCTTTAGGAAATAGATCCATACTTTCCTAGAAAAGTCATCAATTAATGTAACAAAGTAGTAGCATCCTCCTAGACTTTCAACCACCAAAGGTGAACCCCATAAATCGAATGGATGTATTCTAGGACTTCCTTAGACGTATGCTTGCCCTTTGAAAGCTTAACTTATGTGCTTTTCCCAAAATTCCCAAAACGCAATTCGCGGCAAAACTCCAGTGTCTCACATCCTTCTCCGCTTAAGTTATTCAATCTTTGACTAGGATATCATGCCTTAGACTTATATTTCCAACTCTAGAGTGCCATCTCCTTAGTCGATTGAGGTTTCGGCCTTGCGACTGCATCTTTCAACCATTCCTATCCATTCTTGTAAGTAATCAAAAGCCATCACATATTTTCAGAAAAATAACCTTCTGATTCCTTTGTAAAACTGCACCATGAGTCTTTGCCTTCATATGTGCATCCCAGCTTCTCCACAAACCTTAGGATATAAGGTTTTCTGA